>NW_028301536.1:4832500-5017500 GCF_042242905.1 Orbicella faveolata | reverse complement strand
CAATGGCGCCAAGATGTCGCCGAAACGTTGGATTTGTCTATCGTTAGTTTTTGCCTGCAAATGGAGGCTATTGTGTTTATTATTCTTCAATATGTTTCGCAACACGCAGGATCGTTTGAAAATTGGGGATATTCCTCAGTTTAAGCTGGGGCATATTCAGTCACGTAATGCTTTTAAATCAATCACGTGCGAGCAAAATTATTTGATGGATTATAATGGCTGGTAACTGAGTTTCAGAAATGCATTATCTGAGGTTAAGAATTTAATATAAACACTCCATCCGACCTGCCAGCCTTGATTAATCTACTTAACTGTAGAACAGAATTGAGACCGGTGCTGCTGAGATAACGATAAAATGACAAGATTTGAAATCATGTCGAGAGCAGTTATTTCCGTAAGAGAATTATGCGATAACTTTAACAAAAATCGAGTTATACATTTTAAAAAATCTCAACAATACTAACAAAAAAAAAACAAAAACAACAACAAACAAACAACAACAACAACAACAAAAACAAGCATATTTTGAACATCCCGATACTTTTCAAAATCTTCACAATACTACGTATCTCCGCCCCCCCACCCCCTATTCCCCTTCTCCCGGGGAACGTTAGTGAACATTCCGGTAATGTAACTACGCCTCTGCAAGCTAATAAGTTAATTATTTTCTTTATTTTTTTTCTTTCATTTCCAACACTTACATGGCACAAATACCACAGAATTAAGAGCCCTCAAATTATTCATATATTTAAGTCCATGACACAGCTTCCATTCTAATATCTCGCGTGTTACAACCACTACGACATAAACGTTACACGGCAAAAGCACCGCTAAAGATCCCGTCCACATTACCCCGGAGAAATCTGGAAATGGTGTTTTCACCCTGAAATTGTCTCAAATGTTTTTTTGGTGCACACCACGCCAGAGAACTACAAAAATTCAGCAATCACCGGTCATTTTGGATTTGTGTTTGAGGAAAACACGGACAGGGAAATCACGTGATCATCGTGACGCTATCGTTTTCCAAAAGCTCTGTTTTCAAAACCTTTTCCGTCCACTCTAAAATGTACAGTAAGGGTTTTCCAATTCCTCCAGTTTGACGAGCGTTTTCATAAAGCTCCGTTTTCGTGAGGGATTAGTGTGGACGGTAGGCCTAACCGTAGAAATAAAGCTGCGTTTTCAAATTTCTCCTGCGTAGCGTGGACGGGACCTGAATAACCTCTCGTTCTGTAGCATGATATCGAGTTTAGCCAATTCGGCAAAGTATCAGGTCATATTCCGCAAGAGTTTCTCAGGATAATTATATTGTTAATTATTACTGAATACCTTATTATAGGAAATTAGCGGTTTATGAAATTAACGTGAATCTTTGAAATTCGCATTAATTTAAGTGGCGTTAATTTATGTTAATGTTAATTTCAGCGCTGTTAATTAAGTTGCACGTTAATTTCCACGACGTAAATTACCATTATTTTCTCCCAAATCTGTGACACACTCAAGACATTCTTGACACAGGCAAACTATAAATTTTATTCGCGCACATTTCACATCAACCTTTCACATTAGTAAATCACTTACTGCACTTCAACTGAATTTTGTTCGTGTTCGCTGTCAGCCTTACAGTGTTAAAATAAATTGGTCCCTGTTCTCAACAAATTCTGTTTTTTTTTGTTTCTTTCTTTCTTTGTTTTTTTTTTTTTTTTTTGGTGTAGCAGACGCGTTAATTTTCCTCATTTTGAAATTTGCCCCCTCTCTCTCCTTTATTGAGAAGCAAATTTACCTTCAATTTGGGTTAATTTAAGTCGCGTTAATTTCAAATGCGTTAATTAACAAGAGCGTTAATTTCTTATAATAAGGTACTCGTTTGATTTAACTAAATAGGGAACGCCGCAAGTAATTTTCAGCTAAATTCGTACTGTTTTCCATCAGTTCATTACTGGTTCGGCCGCTTCGGCAATGCTCTCAATCGAACATTCGTCGGTTCCTCGTCGGATACGAAAGAAACCATCCTCGCCCCATTCCTCTCCCCAGCTGTTTTTCACAATCCAGAACTTCTCCCCAGTCTCCTTGTCTGCTCCATATCCCACGACCAGGACTACATGATTTGTTATCTCGAATGGGTTGAATTTGTCCGTCAGACCTGTGTAATTCCGCGGTATTAGAATGACAAACATAAGTGAATCGAAAACCTGACTGAAATACGTTCACAACAGTGGCGGAACCAGAGCTTGAGCTAAAGGGGGGGAGGGGGGTTTGTTTTGCTTGCCCTGGCGGCTTTTCTTCCTTCTATGATTTCTTCGTTTTCAACCCAAAACAAGGGGGTGTGGGGCCTCCCCTAGATCCGCCACTGCACAAAGTACGTGTCCCAGATAAAGATGTTAAGAGTGGAAAAGATTGAGGTGGGTTAGCTCCGGTCAAACTAGCTTGAAACATGATCCCACCCCGCCTTCATTGAGGACCTAAGAAATCTTAGGGTGAAGGGGGAGTCTTTAAAGACCGTTTCTGAGGGGGCTACTGTGTGGGTACCTTTGATCTTTTTACAGCATTTATGGCGCTCTTTGTCTCATACTTGGTACTTTTTACTTTTTGCAACAACTTCTCAATTTCGATTTGAATTTTTGTTGAGAAAGTTTGCTGAATGCTCGTTTGATATCATTTACCTTTTTGCTTTCGTTTTTGGGCTCTTCCGTATGATATTTTTAGCAGAAAGAAGCCAAGCGATTTTTGGTTTGGAATGTCCTGTAAAAGGAAGAGCGTTTTATGAGGCCGCAGTCCTTGCCCCACACAACGTTGGTAGGAGGATAAACAACCGCACTCCCAAAACGGCTGGAAGTCAAGCCTACCTAGATGCTGGTCTCTGGTCTAGACGGGAAAAACTAGACTGCGGTCAAGATGAGTGCAAGATCGATTTTAGCCAATCACGTTCGTGAATTATGCAGTTCTCCGTCCTTGCGAAGACACAGTCATAGTAGGTAAAAAGCCTGCCTCTTACCAATCAGATCTGTTTAACACCACATGGCACAATCTATGAGTAGCTCACCTGTGTGATGATATATTCCTCCTTTGTAATTCTTGAAGTCACTATACACTTCAAAAGAGACTGCTATTGGACCATTTTTGAGCAACTCTAATCTCATCAACACTTCGTTACAAGCTCCATAGAAACCACCAACGTAATGGTAACCAGTCCCAAACTGCCTTGGACATGCCTGCTCATGGCAGGGAGCATCTTGGGCTTCATATGGGAAACACTGTTCATCCACCAATCCAAAGTCTTTAGCATACTTGCTGATGAGATAAGGAAATCCTGTGTAGATAAGATAAATTGTCATTTAATAAATGAGCCAGGTATGTGAGGACCTAACCGTAAGATACTCATGGTTCATGCTCCTCGTCTTACTTTTTGTCTTTTTTCCTATTTAGACTAATAATAAGATTATATGTACAGCGGCATCGATTTTTATTCAAATTAAAACATTGTCAGAACACTTCTGAGGTGATGATACATGTATGACATGACTTCTCCTTCTACTTAAGTTCAGCTAAAGCTACCTTGATAAACCTGTCAGTGTAAAACGAAGACTGCAGACTGCAGACCGGGGGTAAAATGCAGACTGAGGGTAAAATGCAGACTACAGACCGCAGACTGCAGACCAGGGGTAAAATGTAGACTGAGGGTAAAATAAAATATTAATAACAAAAAACGAGTCATAAGAATAAAATAAAGAGTGTTTTGCTTGATTAAAGGAAGTTGAATTTTGAACACGTTGAGTTTTGGCATCTTTTCTATCAAAATGGTCTTACTAACGATTATTTGAGAACGCCGAAATGTTATTATTTCTCGGGTTTGCCGGGATAGCCGACTGTCACCTTTCAGCAAATACCAATTCACAAACCTCTTGATATATTAAAGTCGAGTACAAAGATTGAATGTCTTTCACAAACCAGGCTCGATACCTACAAGTTTAGCTTTCCTGTTGTTGTGCTGTCGTGTTTTGCTTGCCTTGTGTTCCGAACAATTCCAAGGCCATTTGAAGCAACTAAGACACGCGGTGGTTTGAACGTTTGTTAAAGACTTTGTCGATGAAAACAGGATGAAGAAAATGTGCTGCAAGAGTTGGTCGGTCCCAGACCTGATCGCGTAAACAAAATTCAAAATGGCCACCACGTAAACAAAGGAAAGATGCATAGAGTTACGTTTTTTTGGGGCCCTTGTGGGAAACTTGGTTCAACAAAATGGTGAGTTCAAGAACTCGAGGTTGATAATATAATGTTTGACTAAGGCTAGGAAACGCCTTTTCGTTTGAGTTTTCTGGATTTTGGAAAAAAACTTACGGTATGGGTACGAACACTCCCAAGTATTCATTTGATCCAGATTTGATCCTCGTGTTTTTACTAATATTTTATTTTACCCTCATGATTAGTATGCATTTTAACCCAGGTCTGCAGTCTGCAGTCTGCAGTCTGCATTTTACCCTCAGTCTGCATTTTACCCCCGGTCTGTAGTCTGCAGTCTGCAGTCTGCGTTTTACACAGACCGCTTGATAGCGGAGCTCCGGCGGCCCGAAGGGCCGCAAGGACGAAGCCCCATTCCTTAGCAGATTTGGTAACCCATCAAGCCGGGAAAATTTGGTTATTACGTCACCGTACGAGCGAGCGAACGCCGTTCGTACAGACTCTGAGGGAGGGGGAGGGGAGCCTCGTGGTAACGCGAACAGGGGAACGGAAGAATGCCATGTTTTTTTGGCGGGAGTTTTAAAGAAAAGAAAACTCATTTCTATTTGTTATGTCAACAAACGATAGCGGAGGTTGATCCAACGTTTTTAAGATGGGGCTGCACTGAAGCAAAAAACAGAAACAGAAAGCAAGAATTAACAGGCAAAGAAGTAGCGAAGAAGATCGCGAAAGAGAGCGGGACAGCTCTGGGGAAGGAGGCGAAACGAATGATACCGGTTTCGCCCCATGGTGAGTTCGCCCCCAACGAGTTCGCCCCCACTATAAAAGCTCTATTTCGAGTTCGCCCCAAAATTTTGTATTCGTATTTACGTTGTTGTTATCGAGTTATTAAACGTTTTCTTAAAACAATTTCAGTCTATGTATGTTTGATAAGTTTAGATGATGATTGTTAGCTTGTTGCAGCCGGCGCGCGCACTGCGGCAAAGTCAAACGGTTACCGGTCATCTCGCCACCAACGAACTCGCCACCAAGCGAAGTCACCAAGCGAAGTTTCCTCACTAAGGCTGTGGATAAAAGAACGAGGGATGATCTCTATATGCGACTCGATCTGGTTGGGGGCCCGGGGTTGGGGGCGAACTCGATCAAGTTGAGTCAATGTGCGTGCGTTTAGATGAAAATGATGTGGGGCAGTGAGGCGACCTCGGTGGGGGCGAACTCGCCATGGGGCGAAACCGGCAGCTACCGTGAGGTCAAGATGGCTGGATATTGGCCAAGTTCTTTTTTTGCGACTTTGTGGACCGAGACGGAGTCGAGATCCATAAACTCGCAAAAAAAGAACGAGGCCAATATCCAGCCATTTTGACCGAACAAGCTTGGTCAATAAAGGATTTATTATATGGCTTTCGGGGAAATTTTTCTTGCGGGACACGGTGGGTAGTCCCGAGCGGGCAAGATAGCTCCATGTTGCCCGCTCGGGTAGCCAATCACAGCGCAGGATTTGATTCATCTTGCCCGCTCGCGGAGCTTGCCATATAATAAAGGTTAATAAACCATTTTGAGCCGAAGCGAACAGGATTTGCTAAACTTACTTGTGACATATTGTGATTACAAAGTATTTCCTCGTTTTGTTAGTTCAATTTGTTCAGTTTGGCGAAATGCTTGGGTGAATTTCCAGGTTGATTTGGTTGAAAGCTGGTAAAGCTACCGCCGGTAAAATGACTGCAAAGCTAAATTAAGCCGACGGAAAAAATACACACTGTGATATTCAAATCTATGCTCAAGCGTAAATAATTGTTAAACGTTAACACTGCAAGCTTAAACAAATTTTCTTCATGCTTTCTTTTATTCGGTCATCCTTAATTGAGAAGGGATTTGCTGTTTGATATCCAAATGTAGTGATATGCATATTGTGTTTATAATGTAGATTTCCTCGTTTTATTTTGTTGTTGTTCAATTAGGTCGGTTTGCTGAAATGTCTATAGTCGAGTAGGCGGTTACGCATGTAGACCCTGTCGACAAATAAAGTTCTACTTTGATTTCGATTTGCTATTTCATTTTATTAGTGCCACTGCTTTTGGTTGGCGGTTACATGGCCCCTATTTTCCTAATGAGAGGTTATTCCCCAGTGCAGTATTTACATTTAAGGAAATGTTCCATAAAAGTGAGATAGTACTAATTAGAAAAAAATACTTGGGAAGCGCTTTACTCGGTTATGAACAGCGTAGATGACATTTACATACCTAGAAAAAGTTTAGGACGTAGAACTCCTTGCCCTGACCATTTCTCGGGAATAAAAATCACTTTGATATCCATACAAAATTTAGTTGGCGAGAGCGCTCGCCTCTCTCTGCTCTATTCTTCACACTAATTTTTTTATTGACTAACTTATTAACTGAATGTCACTGACTGTTTTCTTTGATGTACTGTACTCTTTTGCTCATCGAAGAAAGTTCCAGTTTCTTCCTAGCTGTTTCCTTCGTCCTGTCTGGTACCAATTTGTTTGTGATATAACTTTGTGAATTTTCTATTCTCATACGATTTTATCTCATCAGGGTAATAGAATGCACTTGAAGAGTGTTCAATCATCGTTTTCAGTCGCTACAATTTTCCGCAAAAAAGCAGTAATTTTCTTAATTTTCTTTTGCTTTGTTTTAGGACCTTTTAGCAGGCCCGTAATCGGGCTGTGGGCATTACAGACTGAAGAATAGTTTTCAAGTAAAGAATTAGATTCATTTTAGTGTTAAGTATTTTTAAATTATTATGAATGAGGCATTTCATTTCATTTTTTTTATTTTTGTCACACATGATGTTTTACGATTTTACCGAGGAATACCATGTAAATGTAAATAATGCAATAGAATTAGCCAAACAGAGCGTGCATCATATCGGCTTAAAACACAAGCCATATATAATAAATGTAGGTAAAAGATATTTTTATGACAGAGAACTGGACAGGGCAAGAACTTCCTCTTTTGTAAATATATTAGTTCCTCTCAGCCCTGTCAAAATGTCTCAGGAACCTTCATTTTTGCAACCTAGAGTCCATTATTTTCCACCACACCTAACACAGAAGCTCACCAAATCCTTACTAATAACTAACATGGGTTTATCTCTGGCCTTTACTTTGTACCACATGTCTATTCTGATATCCTGCCTTAACTGCTAGAAACAATTTTGACAGAGCTGTTTCAACAGTTTCACTTAAATTGATTTCCAGTTAAACAGCGCTGCATGTAGCAGTGTAATAATGAGTATGAACTTTATGGAGGGTTTTAAGTGCTTTTTTTTTTTTCACGATTACAGAAGACAACAAAATATACATGTGTATACATTATAACCTGATGTTGGTGTTGGTTGTGAATCGTAGTTCATATTAGTCATCCTATTACAGGTAAGGGGAAAAGTTCAGAAAGTTCAGAACATCTCTTCCTCAGCATTTGAGTGCCTCCTTTGCTAAAATTAGTCACGCTTTAATTGTTATCAGTCCCTATGAATTCATAGAGAATTACCACCTAATGTGGAAGTCCTTTCTTCAAGTGAAGGAAAATGACACTGCAAAAAGTTACAAAAAAAAAAGTTACAATGAAAGTAAAAAGAATTGTGAATGTTGATCAGGACTTGGTGTACATTGTACATCATGTAAAGGTATTTGGTTAGTGCCAAAGGCATAACATTTCATGTATTTGCTTTTTCAGGACAAATGATACAACAGGGATGTTTTAAAAGATGTGATCAGAAAAATAATGAGTATCGTCCAGGCAGCACCAGTTAATGGATGGCGTATACAGACAGTAAGAGGTACTGTAAGCATCACCAGGTAATTAAGTTAGTTTTATACTTATGACTTCTTGTACTTGGATTTTGTGTCATTTCATCATAAGAATAGGTAATGAAAGATGCATTAGTTGATGCAATTTATTTTCGAAGACAAACTTAAAAGTCTGTTTATGGTGGATACCTGCGATGTATTAATTGAATGTAAAGCAAACACACTGTTATAGATATACGTGCATCAGTTAATATTGAATAATCTGAAATTTCAGCGAGTTTGAAAATATCTGTGACAGTTGTGAGGTGAGGGCTGTTACATGTACACGTAAATGGCTCATACGCGATTTTTCACTTGTTATCATTTAGCTGTCAATACACCGAATGCAAATATGGCGGACCGCTCGGTTGTCGCCCGGGACGAGTCGCATGCAAGCGAAGCTAGCAAGTCAGGCTTTGATGCTTTGTTTTGACAGAAAAGTCTTGCCTCGCCGTCGATCTGGTCTGTTCTTGTTTGGCCCTCCCTATAAATTGTTGTGTTCCTGAATACCACCAGAAGGAATTGCATGAAATCTTCCACAGCAGAGAAAGTGTATTTTTTTTTTTTCGTTTCCGCGGTCGCCTCTCAGGGAAAACAGACGAAGGAAAGTAGTTCACGATCGCCGAGGGAACTGTTGAAGTTTGTTCTTTTCACTGGATACAACAATGGGGGCAGTCGAAGTTCATTCGCTTGGTTATTACACCGTAGTATTTGTTTCGTCCGATTCCGTGCGAGTGGACGCGAAGTCAACTTCTTCCTTTGAGACAGAGGATGTTGTTCAAGAGGAGCTTTTCTTTACTTTGGGGAAGGTACTGGCCATGTAAATCGTGTTGGAGCACCACCAGACACTGCATAAGCTCCTCATTTATACGATTTTTGTAAGATCTTCTAATGTAAAATGTAGCAAACAAACTTTAGTTCCTGCAGCGATCGTCAACTCCTTTTCTTCGTCTCAACGAATTGGATTGATCCACTATTTTCCCTAAGCATAAGAGGCGAACGGTGGAAAATTTATATCCCTTCTCGTGGCGTTCAGAAACACAGCAGCTCGTAGCCACAGCTAAATAAAACTGACCAGATCGACGACGAAGCAAGACTTTTCTGGGGAAGCATTGTCAAAACAAAACAAAACATCAAAGCCTAACTAGCATCGCTTTCATGCGACTCGTCCCGGGTGCCGACCGAGTGATCCGCCAAATTTGCATTCGGTGTATATGTTCTGTAAATCAATTTTAATAGTCATCTGTTAGTGTGCAACAATCTACAGCAATATTTAACCAAATAATGTATAGTGTATATTAATTAACCAAATTATGCTGTTTTCAGTTGGCCAATGCTACTACATTGTAATGTGATCTTGAAGCGCACAAATTTACAAACATGCCTAGTGTCAACTTGTCAAATGTTTGAACTGGCCAGACAGTCTAGATTACAAAACTTTCTGAAAGTTGTCATTACCAGGTAAGATATTTCTGAAAGCATGTTTTGTAATCAATGATTTCTTCTCAGACATTGTTTTCTTCAAGAAAAGATTCATACTCCACATAGAGATTTTTTTCTTTAAGAGCTCCCTCCTCCTCATACTTTGGAATTTCTAATGAGTGGCCATGAATGGGTGTTAGGTGTGAATATCTTCTGGAACTGCACATTCAGATTAAGTCAGCAAGAACATCAGTATTTATCCTGACAAAGTCTGATTTTCAGTTATATGTACAACCAAACAGCCTGGATAGCCCTTTGATTGGGACTGTGCACCTTGTTGTACTGCAGTGTTCCAGTTTCTTGTTTAAAGCAAATTGCATTTGCTCTCGAAAGCAAGTCGCCAAGTTCATAACAGTTATATATGTTTGCTTTTCATCTCAGGGCAGAGCCTGCCACTGTGAAAGTTTGGATACCATCATCCTAGCATTTGATTCACTAGTGTAGACACTTAGTAAACAACTAACAATAAAGTACACTGTATAGCAGTAAAAGGAATGTCATCTGTAGGTAATAAATTACAATTGATATGTCTTTGTATGTTCACAGGAGTTCAAGTAGCAGCTATATACAGTATGATTACATCCCTGTTCTGGTAAGTCAATGTATAAGCAGTGTACACATGGGCAGCCTGGATTGAAACATCAATGATTTTCAAAGCAACCATGGCCAGGTGAGATATTTCTAAAGAAATATAAATTCAAGGTCCTTATGATTGCTTATAGGGATTGATTTGTATTGTAAACAATATCTTACTGAGTGTAATTTGTCTTGTGTACTAATTGTTGTAGAACACAGTGACCACTGTTTTCACAGGGATATTAAAAGTGAAAAGTTTCATAAAAAAATGCACTGGGAACAAATTAAATCATCATAGATGCAGCTTCTGAGAGATCCCCAATATTAATGGGACATACATTGTACATACATGTAAAAGAGCTCAATAATTTATTACTTAAGATTTTAATGCTTTGCTTGGTTTCTCTGTATTTACAGACAACTTGATGCCATGGTAATTTCTGCAATAAGTTCATTGAACAAACTGACTTGGAAGTTGAGTTCTGCAACCCATACTGTTTGTAGTAATATCATAGCTGCAACATTGTGACAGATACACTGTATTACATTTTTAAGAAACACCTATGATACATATATTAACTAATTATTTAAAGTGCCTGTTAAATTTATCAGTTTTTCTTAGAGATACATTGCTCATCATGTCATGATTTGTTTAAATAATTGCTTTTTTGGCTTAAAAATGATATTTATTGTGCTTGGTTTATGGTGCTCGTACATCAATTTTGTGATAACCTGCATTGGGCATGGCATAAATTAACATTTTGGCAACACAAAATGGAGAACTAGGTCTAAAGCAGAGTTGCAGGATCATTATTTTTGTTGTAAGAAAGAGTTGAGAAATTTGTGACATTCTACGGACAGCCTTACCATTTGCAATGTCCAATAAGGTTAATTTGCTCCCTAGTGTTGTACAAATAGTGTTCTCTAAATTTTAAATTATTTCAATTGTTGTTTAAATGATTGCCTTAGAACCCCATGTCCAGCTTTGGTGCATGTAGGATACTGATGTATTGTTTATCCATTTTGTTGTAAATTATCTTTAATTGATGTGCCAATCAAAGCATATCTTGGATGTGTTGGGTTTGTCTGACAAATGTACCTATGCCTCATAACCTTTTAGGGAGGCGTGGTGGCCTCATGGTTAGTGTGCTCGTCTCCAGATTGAGTGGTCCAGGTTTGAGCCCTGGCCGGGGACATTGTGTTGTGTTCTTGGGCAAGACACTTTACTCTCACAGTGCCTCTCTCAGCCCAGGTGTATGAATGGGTACCGGCGAACTTAATGCTGCGGGTAACCCTGCGATGGACTAGCATCCCATCCAGGGGGGAGTAGAAATACTCCTAGTCGCTTCATGCTACAGAAACCGGGATAAGCTCCGGCCTGATGGGCCACTTGGCTCGCATGCAGACTTTACCTTTTTACCTACCTCATAACCTTTGAGTGCATTTGTTGTGTAGTGCAGACAGAATACATGCACATAACATAACTTATTCATAGCTTACTTATAATTCTTGGTATAATTTAACATGATAGCAGAATTAATTAAGGGAACCCAATAACAGCTCCTGCAGTCCACAATCTCAGTCGAGAAAAAGAACAAATCACATTGGAATTGAATAATAAAATTATATCAGAAGCCTATGCAAGTATTCATGATCAGCAACAAAATATCATATTGAGTTTGCTTATATTTATACTTTGAGAGATGGTGCAAACCCTTCCAGCAGGAGGAGACTCCATACAAAAATGAAGATTGCTAACTGTATCTTTGGGGCTCAAGTTAGAAAACAAAACTTTTTTAACTTTTCACATTTGTATACTATTTTGGTATTTTTGTGAGATTTCATTTGGTAGAGATTTGGGGACTGAGTATATTGTAACCACTGCATTTCAATCATGCCCCACAACGAAAAAATGTATTAACTTCTTGTTGTGTGGGAGTTCCCATGTTAAATAAGAAAGAATATAGTGATTAATAACAATGTCTTGTCTTTCTCAATAAGAATGAACAAGAAATGCCACTAAAAAGCACAGAAGACAGTTATGTTATGTGATCAACATTTTTGGTGGCTCCACTGAAATCTTTGAAATCATGGCTCTATTTTTATCATCACACCATCTTGCACCTCGATCTGCTGATGTAATCCTAGTTTAGGCTGAAACTATAAAATCGTTTGCAATTTACCTCACATACATGTACATGTTGGCT
Source organism: Orbicella faveolata (assembly GCF_042242905.1). Lineage (NCBI taxonomy): Eukaryota > Metazoa > Cnidaria > Anthozoa > Scleractinia > Merulinidae > Orbicella > Orbicella faveolata. Next base: position 5,005,251 of record NW_028301536.1, on the reverse strand, counting down.
TATTTTCATCAGTAACAACATTCCAAAAACTAACTTTAGGCTTGGCTAAATCTATATATTAAACCTGTAGTCATGTCAATCCACGTCAGCCCTCTGTTTTAACTCCTATTCCCTGTGCCACCCCGACAAAAGCACCTTCTGGCCCACAATTCCCTATCTCACCTGAGACCCATATCACCTGATCTGTACCCACTACCCTATACATGTAGCTAATCTTCCATGACCCCACACCTTGGCTCGGTTCTCCCTGTTCTGTTCTAGCTTTAACCCAATACTACGATCACAAAGCAGTTAACACCAGCTATGCAGGCTACAACTACAGCTATCCCAAACCTAAACCCCCACCACATGATAACTATTAGCCATCTGCTTACTGATCCCTTTCCTCCTACGTGACACCCTCTGCTACCCAACCCCATTATCCCATCCCCCTGAGTCCAGTTTTATCCCAAAGCTGCTACTTGGCAGCATTCCCTATCTTTAAGCCCCTATTCCCCAAGCCTTTATTTATCACTATCCCCTTAGAGTCATATCCCAGGGCCTTTTGACTTCATAACTCCTATCCCTTGCCCATAGTAATCCAGTTTTGCTGGCCAATTCTCTTGGGAAAGATGGTCACTCACTCCCTAGTGTTGCATGACAAACTCATGAGAAAGCCAGAACTGCACAGGGGAGGATTGAGGATTTTTCTTAGGGGTGGGGGGGTGCAGCAGTAAGGAATGTCGTAACTGACTGATGAGGTATACAAATTTTAAAAGCGAATGCGAAGAAGGAGGATTCATCTCACGGGGGGCACACCCCTGCACCTTCCCCCTAGTTCCACCCCTGCTGGAATACTCCACCCATACCCTCTCCTTCCTGACTCAATTCCCTATTAATGAAACCTGCAACAACAAGTAACTTACCTCCTTCACAACCTTGAGAATATTCAGAACAGCTCACAATGTCTTGAGTAGAGAACACTGGGGTTTCAGTGACATTCGACAAAACACGAACACGAGCCTCAAACATTGCAAGGGTGCCAAAAGCATAACAACTACCACAAGTGGCTTGATTTCTTACTGGACTGACATAGTTTTTCCCATCAACATCCCTCCAGTCAAACTCATCTGGAAGTGACTTTGCTTTTAAAAGATCTTCCTCTGTCACTTGGCTGAAAGATAAGATAATATAACCTTATTTAATTGCCTGATTTAATAAATTAGAATCTTATGTAACTGGTTTATATGCCTGTATTGTATTTCATAAGTTTAAAAATACATGGCATCAAATTAGATATCATAGTTTAAATAAACATTTTTTTTTCAAGGTGGGAGAGCTCTGTAAGCTTGACAATGTAAGACTTACTAGAAAAAAAAACAACAACAAAAAAGGAAAACTTGATTTAAGCAAAACACTGATACATGACACAATTTAGATGTGCAAAGCTAAAGGAGTTCTGTAAGAGTTTAGGCCACTCACCTTGGTTTGGGGAAATTAAACCTCTTTGGCCCACCTGCTCTGGAAATCAACTGTGCCACAGTCATCCCTTTATATTCATCATACACCACAGCTCTCCAGGCACTCTGTGCATTGTTTATTTCATTGACAAACACCGGATTAGGGATAAACTTCCTATTTTCAAGATCTGTCAACAGCTTCAAGTTTTCTTCTTTAGGTGGAACCTTCTCAGAGACTTTTTTTCCTGTGTTTTTAAAATGAAGCACGCAAAAAATAACGTACAGCTGACATCTTCACGCTGGTGTCATGTACCTGCAAGTCCCTTTTCCTGTTGCCAAATTTGTGAAGTTTGAGTACTTCTTCATTGACATAATCAATTTTGGAATCGTTGGCAGATTTCAGGGGGTGCAACATCTCTGACAATTTAAAACTATTCGGGGGAGGGAGTATACCCTGAAACTCCTCTCCCCTGTTCTTTTCTGTCACACCAACAGTTCTTATTTTGCTTTAACATTTTTTAAATTAGCTTTGTTGGATGAGTTCAACAAGGTGGGATTTAAAATTTGATTGCTAAAGAACTTCCTCATACATATTTATGTGGGAAGTTTAAAATTATTCATATTTAACAGTGGGGATTCAAACTATTCGATTTTTTTTAATGGGGAGCTTAAATCTTTGCACTTTTGTAAAGATATGAAAACAGTGAAAGCCCTCTAGGGATCGATATAGACACTTAAAAACTGTTTTGACAAATATCTATAATTTTCTAATGGAATATTCATACACTATGAGTGTAACTCAAAGCAAGCAATTCAAAGAGGTTATTGTTGTAGGGTTGACTGAGCTGTTATACTTCATAACCCTTCCTGAAAACCCTAGTGACCATATTTCAATTCTCCACAATTAGATCATTTCACAGCAGTCTGACCTTTCAAAATATGTGTGCCACTAATTAACAGTAAAGCAATTTGTGCTCTCCTGCAGGTTTGAGGCATTTGTCAAATGAAACATCATAAACGCCTTTGAAAAGCGTTCTTAATATCTTCATTTAAAAGAGCAAACTTTGTAACCTATTCCACATATTTCAAGACTCGAAAAGCATGCCCTTGGAGGCAATGCAGACCCTTACGACCTCTATGGTACAACCCACTCCCCCTTAGGAAAATATGAAACAAACGGAGAAGTGATTGATCACGTAACCACCACCCCCCCCCCCCCAAAAAAAAAAGAAAGCACGAATAACCTCTTTATATATGGCATTGACGAATTCTTTTTAAGAAATAATGTACCTACCACTGTAGCATGCCCAGTTTCCGGGTTTGTATTTTGCAATGTCATGGCTCCAGCCGTTAAGTGTCCTGTCGCAGTAGCTAACAACTTTCTGGCCGCTTTTCTCGTAGGCAGAAAATGCAAAGTACACCTTGCCATTGATCTGAACTTCAAAACCTTGATTGTAGATCAAGGTCCAAAATCCAACATTGCCTTCATTATCAACTGCGACATCGGGAAAGAACAGTTGGACTTGAAGTTGCGACACAGCTTTGAACTCGGAACAGTTGATCGTGTTGTCGTGGCCTTCCTCTCCGATAGAAAAAAGCCACGTCCCTCTTATTTCTTCATACGTGCAGTTAGCGGGGGTATCTGCATTGACTGAAATGCAGGAGGAAAGCAGAAAAATGCACACCGCAGCAGCAAGGAGAAACGCCATTTGGTACTTTGAGATAAGGACTACACGCGACTTTTTATGTCACGCAATTTACCTCTTAGGCACGTAAAGCACGTACAAACAAACACAGACGCCTTTGTTTGTATTGGATGTCTAGATCTCCCGGGGTGTGGAAAACACGGGGTCGTGTGGAAAACACGGGGCCGGGTCTGGTGGAAAATACGGGGTCTGGTGGGAAACTTGGGGTCTGATGGAAAACACGGGGTCTGGTGGAAAACACGCGGTCTAAGTGCAAAACAGGGGGTCTAAGTGGAAAACACGGGGGTATAGTAAAAAATGAGAAGTCGAAATTTTGTTAGTTTAAAATGCAATGAAAATCAATTCAGCATCTCGGCGTGAAACGCATTTCTCAAACATTTCGTGAGAAAGAAAACCATTCAAGGGCCAACGTCCGTGCAGTGGTATGTGTATGGGGCGTCTATTTTATTTTTCGCAGTAACTTGAGTGGACTTTTTTTACCTTTATAAAAGCAATATTAAAAACATAGGCACGCAAGGCGTGTAAGAATTATTATTTTTTTGTTTGTGTTAAGTGTCGGAGATAGGAGCATTCATGGAGCTGTTTACAGTAATGATTTGGTTAATTTGACAAGTTTTTTTTGGTTGCGATGTACAGCCAGAAAGAAACTGAGAATTTATGGTGTACATGCGATGTTACGTCGGTCATGGTAAGATAGCTAAATAGTAAGCCATAAAATGTTTGACTGAACAAACTACAGCAATCTGACACGTCTCCAGATTAATGTACATGCCATCTTATTTTCAAACAGGCAATTTGATTCGTTCTTTGATACAACCCACACTGTGATTGGTGAGACACGCGGACATGCATAACTCCCTCACTCACCGATCACATAGCCCTTCCAACCCCCAAGAGGAATTTTTGCTCAAAAATACTCAAGTTAAATAAGAGACCTTTTCGCATTTTATACGAGTCGTAAGTTTACCCTTTTTACACAACGCAACACAACACTACGTAACCGAAAATAGAAAGAAAGATAACAAAAACCTCTCTGACACGTTAAAAGTCTGATTTAATCAAATTGCACACTAACTTGGTGCTACGTAGTCTTCAAAGAATATTTGAGCAGTTTTCATACTTTTTACCTTAAAAAATATCGGACTCAAATGAATGTCATCAAATAAAACTATTAAACTGCTACTGCAGAGGCGTAAAAACCGTCCAGAAATGAGAGCTTTTTTATTTAATATCCTGGAAACAATAACCGATAACTTGTCAGCTCTAATTGAATTTACTCCCATATAAAAAACAAAAGTGTTAAGTTACCATTTGTAACTAAAGATAGCAAACATCTTGTGGGAAAGAGTGGTGACGATTCGTCAGCTCTAATTGAATTTACTCCCTTGTGAAAAACAAGAGTGTCAAATTACCCTGTGTAATTAAAAAATAAAAATATCTCGTTATATTTGTATGCAACAAGAACACAACAATCGTTACCTGCACTTACTATTGTAAACATTAGAACTGTTTCAAATCTAAATAGTCTCGTCTCCTCTAAAACATGTCCTAAGAACTAGAAGCGACGATTGGTGACCTCTAATTTAATTTACTCCTTGTGAAAAACAAAAGTATCAAGTTACCTTTGTAACTAAAAATGAAAATATCTCGTGCCATTTGCATACTACTAACTCACGAACTGTTTCAAACCTCAAGGCCCATCTCGTTCTTAACTAAAATCCTCAGCCTAAACCACAGAAAATGTCGAAGTAAACCCAATATATGAATACTTCCTCCTCTTTTATAGAAGAATAAATATGGCCGTTCTGAACTCTATCGGGGTCGAATCTTCTCACATACCATTTATCTTTACAACAAGAAATTTGATTGGCTGTTTATAATAGATCCAATCTGATTGGTGTGACATACATCTCACTCACTCACTCACTCACTCACTCACTCACTCACTCACTCAATAATAAAGATTGTTTTGCTTAGTATCTTTAACTATGAAAAGCGACAGTTGCCGTATTTGCTCGATTAAAAGCCGGTTACCTGCAAGCTGGACTTCAAGAAATGCAACAAAAATTACCGTAGAATACAACGAATAAACAAATAAAATATGCCTGCCCAGCCGGGCCAAATTTGAAACAGAAGCTAAGGGAGCTTAAAGGGTTATTAATCGAGAAATAAACAAATAAAATATGCCTACCCAGCCGGGCCAAATTTGAAACAAAAGCTAAGGGAGTTTAAAGGGTTATTAATCGAGAAAATACAGTAACCTCCTTAATTGAAATGCCAGTTCCAAAATAAATTCTTGTGTTCTTTCAAATAAAACAGAAGTGCGGCGTAGTACTGTAGTTGCCTGCGTTAATTTCAGCGCGAATAATCTCCACTCTTACGAATGTGGATTTCGTTTTTGGTGTCTCCTTACACACGAGTTAACAAAAAAAAAATGTTGGTCTAGTGAAATCAAAATGTTATTCCCTTTACATTAACTATCGACTGGGACCTCACTAGCGATTCAGAAATGATAGAGTTCAGGTTTATAATTACTTCTGTGGTATTGTCAGGGACCGGTCATTATTTATCGCCTGGAGGTGGGGGAGGGGCGGCGGAGGAACTTTTTTTTGGGGGGGGGGGATCATTGGATTTTTAGAATGACAGAAGGGAGGATCAGTCATAACTGAGAGCCCAAAAGGAGGATCACTAAATGTCACATGCCCATACAGACTTGGTGGACGGCTATTTGGCACTCTACACTGGAAAAGTTAAAATTTCCATGGACATGTCAATTTTCTTTGTAAATTACAATTTACATGTTGGGGTTTCGTAAAATAAAATTACAGAAAAATTATAGATTTTAGTACAGCATGTTAATGTTCTGTAAATAGCGATTTACATTGTCTTTGTCGACGATGACTATTTGAAGAACACGTAAAATATTTTACGCACTTTTACAATATCTCCCGTTATAAAACACATGTAAATTGCCGTATTAAACATGTAAATAATTCAACCGAGCGCTGTAGAAAGTTTGGAAATGTTATGTTTGTAACCCTGTGAAAACCATGTAAATGAAAAAAGGGGGCCTGTAAGAAACATGTAAAAACAATTTAAATCAAAAAAGGGGGCCGGTAAGAAACATGTAAAAACCATGTAAATGAAAAAGGGGGGCTTGTAAGAAACATGTAAAAACCATGTAAATGAAAAAAAGGGTACTTGTAAGAAACATGTAAAAACCATGTAAATGAAAAAAGGGTACTTGTAAGAAACACGTTAGAACCATGTAAATGAAAAAAGGGAGCCTATAAGAAATATGTAAAAACCATGTAAAGGGAAAACCTAGAAGTTGCACGGGTGCGGTGGGGGGCTGTAAATAGCCTGTTAAACACATGTAAATTAAAAAGGGGAACCTTACAAAGGCTGTGAAAACAATTTAAATGAGATAATGGGGACTTTTCGAAAAACTGTAACGACCATGTTAATGTAAAATGGAGACCCTTTGAAAAAAGAGATCTGAATTTAAGAGAAGGCCTGCTTAAAGATCGGTAGTCAGTAAAATTTTTCGCCTTATGTCGTTAGTCGGTTAACCACATTCAGACCCTCCTTAAACTTTGCAAAACCCGTGTAATGGAAAAGTGGGGTCATTTAATAGAACTCTCGTGTAACGGTTCAACCAACGGAGACTGTTCAAATGATGTAAATTCCAAGTTATCGACAAAATGGAACTTTCACAGCACGAAATAGCAAATTTACTCAACTTAACGACTAGCGTAAAGTTGCCGGTAAAGTTGGAGAGAGCTTTATGGCAGTATTAGGCCCCAGTTATATGGTCTGGGGTACCCAAGACAGCTCTCCCTCGGAGGCAACTTTATCGAGCGTTTATATGTGAAAACGTTGTCCCTGTAGTCCGAGTCAAAATTGACCCTACACGAGTATTCATAACTGGCCCTTATTGAAAAATCAAATGTTCAAGTATCTCTCTTTCTTTAAGTTTTCCTAGGTGATTCGATCAAAGAGGCTTTTGCGGAGTTAATTTTCACTTCTTTGATACAAATTTCTGCTGTAAATACTAAATCTAGACATTTCGTGACACTCGCCACGCCGAGAATTGTCTCGGTTAGGCGAGCCAAATTGTTTATATGAAGAAAAGGTTGTCCCGTCTGCCAGGGTCACCCTACCTGCCGAGGCGAGACAACTCGCCCACCCGAGTTGTCTCGCCCCCCGACGGGTTCGCGATCCTCTTGTAAACGGTTGGTTGAGTTTTACAAAGAAATAAGTGAAAAGTTTCCTCGGCCAGGGTGACTTGGGGTGGGGTTGTTTCGATTAACAGAGACCATATAAATGGGGCCTTTAAAAGGCGCGTATAGTTAAAGTGTAACACCGCCAAAAAGCTCCGTAACTCTATCGTGAAGCCCCCTTTTGCGTTGAAGCCAGAGTTACAGTCCTCTAAAGTCTCAGTGTGTGCAACAGTATGCTTTAAATTGAAGTTGCGTAAGAAGGTCTGCACAAAACTAAATCGCTGCATTGATCGACACTGCACTAAGCTGTCTTCTTGTGAACTTTCCGCGCACCCAGAACGACGACAAAACTAGAATTTTTACTGCATGCACATGCAGACGTCCCAAGCTCACGTCTCGAGAAAAGCGAAAAATTAATTCTCGGACACGTACGTACGTACTGATTCATGAAGGTCCATGAAAACGTCACGTGTTGTCTGAGTCCAAAGCGGAAAGAGCCCTGGTAACTGAGTTAAAACTGAGCCTCTCCCCACCCCCCCCCCCCACCCCTCCCCGCCTCACCCCTCGTGATCTACAGCGCATTGTTGTTGTTGCTGATACTGAGTTTTAATACCGCTGTTGTTTTTATTCACGGTAGGTTATTACATGGGTTGATAAAGACTCTACTAAACATGACTGGCAAGCGGTTTCCAGTCCCTTAGATGTTGGTGAAGCGGCTGTAGATATCGCACACAGCTCACTGAAAACTCCAGGTAGGATGTGGCCATTATTTAGCTGTTGAGTTGTCTTAGCTTTTGCACACCTAGGTCCGTCAATGAGATAACACGGGTCTTAATTAGCTTTGCCATTAATAATTATTAATCAATTATTAATTAACTAGTAATTATTTAGTTAATTGGTGATTAATTCAACGCCAATATTGGGGATTGGTCTAAAAGAAGGAGTACAATGCCCTCTCATTTCGTCAACCTCTGTTTTGTTCATTGTTCGTGCCTTCCTCTCGTTTTTCTCGTCAGTCTCGTAAAAACAATTTTTTTTTTTGTTTGGGTTTTTATTAGCCCTGATTATTTCCCAACCTTTTTCTCACCACGGGACAAGAACTTCAGTTAACTAAGTCTTAGAAGCCACTCTCTGGGAGAACCAGAATTAGCGGCATGAAAAGTTACTCAAAGATTTTATCCAGTGGTAAAGTATGGCGCTTTTTATTGGTTAATGCTGTCTATTGTTATAGTCTTTTTAGATACACTCTTGCTATTGGCTCAGAATCAGGCCGTATCTCTCTTTAATCCTGGTGCCTGAATGAAGACACAAATAGAGGTGACCAATAGATTCTTCTTCAAGCTTTGGAACAATCGTATCCTTGTTTATGAAAAGCTGTCTACGTTCGAAAGCTACGGAATGCGTTATTGTTTTGTAAGTTTTCGTAGATTTATTAAAGCTAATGGGTTAATGTAGAGGGAGAGGCTTGTACTGAAAAAAAAAGTCACCCGGCACTTTATTAAAAAAGTCTTATTTCTTCCAACGGTTTTTTCTTTTACGTTACGTGTCGTATGCAGGATCTGTCACGTGCTCGCCGTGCGACGGTTGCGATGGAGGCGAAAAAGAGACTTTGACGACAGCTTATGTTTACAGCTGGTAAGTTGTGGCTTGGATCGCAGTGTTAAAATATTTGATGTGACTGTTTCAGCGTGACTAGTTGTGTTACTTTCACGCAATACTACCTTGAAATTACTTACGCCTACATTCAATGTAAGCGATACAGCTTGGATCAAACTGCGGCCGCAATGTGGAGGCCTCTACACAGGCACTGTGCTTTTAGTTGACGACAGCGCTTCCTTCGTGTTAACGTAGCGAAGGGTCTCTGTTTTTGCTGGATGACAGCACAACCTGTTTAAAATCAATAGAACAGAGAACAGACTACAAAGATCAGTAATGAGACTGAGAATATAAATTGCGACGCCTTTTATTGAAATAAAACGATTCAATTTTAACGTAAGCTATCCAGAAGCTTTTATTTTTTTGACGTTTTTCGTTACAACAAGTGACGATGACGAGTCGCTGTTCCCAATGATAAGTTTTTTGAAATCTATTTTCAGTTTCGTTGCATGTAGTACTATTGTCATATTGTTCACGTTTTCCTGACCTCATACTTCGCGCGTGGGAACCTCATTTTTTTCGCATAATGTTTTTACAATGGATGACAGCACAACCTGTTTCAAATCAATAGAACAGAGAACAGACTACAAAGATCAGTAATGAGACTGAGAATATAAATTGTGACGCCTTTTATCGAAATAAAACGATTCAATTTTAACGTAAGCTATCCAGAAGCTTTTATTTTTTTGACGTTTTTCGTTACAACAAGTGACGATGACGTTTCGCAGTTCCCAATGATAAGTTTTTGAAATCTATTTTCAGTTTCGTTGCATGTAGTACTATTGTCATATTGTTCACGTTTTCCTGACCTCATACTTCGCGCGTGGGAACCTCATTTTTTTCGCATAATGTTTTTACAATGGATGACAGCACAACCTGTTTCAAATCAATAGAACAGAGAAGAGACTACAAAGATCAGTAACAAGACTGAGAATATAAATTGCGACGCCTTTTATCAAAATAGAACGATTCAATTTTAACGTAAGCTATCCAGAAGCTTTTATTTTTTTGTTACAACAAGTGAGGATGATGATTCGCAGTTCCCAATGATAATTTTTTGAAATCTATCTTCAGTTTCGTTGCATGTAGTACTGGTTTCATATTTTTCAAGTTTTCCTGACCTCATACCTCGCGCGTCGGAACTTCATTTTTTTCGCATATTGTTTTACAGCTACCTCACGAAACCAAAACCAACAGGTGTGACAACGTTACATCGATATCAGTCAGGCAGCTAAGTGCTTAAAATAACCATTCACAGTTTACCCCGGAAGAGGTTCCTGGATCATCCGCCCTTGGTTGCAGGCATGATCCTTTGTCACTGTGCTGTTTTAAGAGGAGCCTGGTTGGCCAATACCTGATTTCTTCTGACAATATTACTGAGCTCTTAAGCAGACGGGTGATGAGAATATAGTCAATTGGCGGACATACTATCTTGAGTTACTGTTTTACCCGGTACCCTAGCCTACCCATAGCCGCAATTCAATAGCTGTGTCTACTGTCTTGATCACCTGCAATATCAAATCACTGCTATGATGTCGCCGGATGAGCGAATTTGGGTACAGTAAATACCTAATCGTACCTTTTTTTGTTACCCTTTAGCAGCAAACAGCAGACTCTTTTGCTCTCCCCAAGAATATTGTGGCTCAACTGAGTCTCGCTAAAATACGAACTAAGTCTCAACCAAACCGCCTGAAATACCATCAAAACATACCAAAAAGGTTCTATTAGGCATACATTCCTTTAGATTTAATCTTTTTGAGAATGTGGTGGTTCATCGGGAAAATTTGTTTTCAGCGCCTGATCATTTTGTTGGTGCTTAAACCAACAGGTACAATCATAAGTATGGATTGCTGGTTACGGTGCGGACTTGTCGCTAATCAAGTTTTCCTCCGGGAGTCACGTGAGTCGAGTTCCTGGCCCATTAGGAGGCGAGATTCGTGTCTCTCTTTTCCCCATTCCTCTCCATTCCACCCCGACCCTATTCCAGACCCACCCTCGCCACCCCTCCAATTGTGCGTGTGACATTTTTGGTTTTTGCGTCTTTTTTCGCTTCTCACTCCAAAAAGTAAGGGAAAAGAAAAACTGTGGTTGGTTTGTCTACATCTTCACGTCATATTGATGTCATATGGCAATCTGTCTTCTTTGAATAAATACTTGGATCATTCTTTTTTCCTTCAAAAACGAAATACTGCACTAATACTTAATATCGTATTTTTGGGAAAGTGTTTTAAAAATAGCTTTGAAAAATTGCTCTTTACATTTGCCACTAACTGCATGTTTTAATAAACCTTTTAAAAGCAATGGTAACGCAAAAAGGCTTGTCTTGAAATTAATCAACAGGAGAATAATTTCAGTAGTCTCTAAATCGCTAACTAACGCGTTTTATGTAAACAATTGAGGATGGAAGATTATGCGTGCCCATCTCACAATAAATAGAAACCATTCTTACGAGTTAAAGACAAGCATTCCAAAATTTCAGTTTTTTCGGAAAACGAAAAATCTGACATGACAAACTTGAAAATTTCACTTTCTAATTTTCCCGCGCAACGTCTGATTTTATGAGATAGTTACGGATATCCGGTGTTTTACTTTCCAAAGCGAACAGTGTAAAACAAACCTGACAGTAAAGTTCACTCCATGCTAGGAATACAAACTGGTCTTCAGGCTTTTATTTCAAAATTCACTGAACATTGGCGAGGTGAGTACAACTTGTCCTGAATTGTATGTTTTAATTTAACAATACCTACGAGCTGAACTAAAGGGAAAAAATATTGTTTGGCCAAGGTATAAATACACGCGAAGTGTTCCCTGTAGTTTAGGAAAAACCTCATGGCAATAGGACAGTAATTAAGAAAAACGTTTTGGGCAAATGGGAGACTTTGCAACTAGGCTTTTAGCCTTTTATGCGCTAAAGAGAAAGTATCAGTATTTGCGGTGACTAGAAAATTTGTTTGTCTATTTTTTGAGTTGAATTGATTTAAAGATTTTAGTTAAAGAAAGAAAACAAATTAAGAGGGAATTCATTTCATTTGTCGTTCACCGTAAACGCCATTCTTCATCTCTGTTAAAAAGCTTATTCACTTATGGACCTGATCGATCACTCCGACTTTAACGAGGTTGAATTTACTTATGAAAAGTTTCCTAAAGCCAAAGTCGATTTGTACATTCCAACATTTTGTGGTTTGAGCGAATGGGAAATATTAAGTACAAAAGTGACAAATTGAACTTGTACCGTTAATTTATCTAGTCCATCAGACTTGAGATACAATAAACAGATTTAGAATGCTAATATGCTAAAACATGGCTTTTTCCAGTCCCTACTCTTCTTCGTAATGGCACAAAGTTCATTACGTAATGCGTAAAAATTCTACAATCAGCCTTAATTACTTGGTTTATATTTCAGTTACAAGACTTACTGATCGAGGAAGACGTCATGAATTACGTAGAAGAAATTTTACATGCTATCTGTATAGCCTTAGTTGTTGCAAATTTCCTTCTCAACACTAGTCGTGCTTTAAAAGCCATCGAGTTATGCAAGGAAAGCTTGGTTTTGCTCAGTAACAAAGTGCTAAGTATAAAAAAGCCATTACGGCAAAGAATGTACGGAAGAATCTATCATACCATGTTTCAGGCGTATCGCCGTGTTAACGATCAAACAAAAGCAATAGCGTGCGGCAGGAAACTTCTCACCATTTGCCGCGAGTGTGGTGATACAGGCAAAGAAGGTGCGCTTAGCATAACACTGGCACAGATATATCAGAGTCAAAGTATGTATGCTGAGGCAAAAGAACTTTTTGAGAGAGCAATCCCTCTCGTGCAAAAAAAAGGCAACAGGAGAGAAGAATCAATGGCTTTTGGAGGCCTGGGAACTGTGTTCATTTCTCTCGGTGAATACGTCAAGGCTAAAAGATATCATGAAAAAGCACTTGCGGTCAGCATGGAAATTGGTGACAGAGCAGGAGAACGAACATGTTATGGAAACCTAGGAAATGTGTTTCATTCTCTCGGTGAATATGTCAAGGCTAAAGAATATTCTGAAAAAGCACTTGCGATCAGCATGGAAATTGGTGATAGACCAGGAGAAGGAACATGCTATGGAAACCTAGGAAATGTGTTTCATTCTCTCGGTGAATATATCAAGGCTAAAGAATATTCTGAAAAAGCACTTGCGGTCAGCATGGAAATTGGTAACAGAGAAGGAGAAGGAGCATGTTATGGAAACCTAGGAAATGTGTTTGCTTCTCTCGGTGAATATGTCAAGGCTAAAGAATGTTACGAAAAAGCACTTGCAATCAGCATGGAAATTGGTGATAGAGCGAAAGAAGGAACATGCCATGGAAACCTAGGAAGTGTGTTTCATTGTCTCGGTGAATATGTCAAGGCTAAAGAATACTGTGAAAAAGCACTTGCGATCAGCATGGAAATTGGTGATAGAGCAACAGAAGGAACACGGAATGGAAAGCTAGGAAATGTGTTTCATTCTTTCGGTGAATATGTCAAGGCTAAAGAATATTATGAAAAAGCACTTGCGATCAGCATGGAAATTGGTGATAGACCAGGAGAAGGAACATGCTATAAAAACCTAGGAAGTGTGTTTGCTTCTCTAGGTGAATATGTCAAGGCTAAAGAATACTGTGAAAAAGCACTTGCGATCAGCATGGAAATTGGTGATAGAGCAGGAGAAGGAACATCGAATGTAAATCTAGGAAGAGTGTTTCGTTCTTTCGGTGAATATGTCAAGGCTAAAGAATATTCTGAAAAAGCACTAGCGATCAGCATGGAAATTGGTGATAGACCAGGAGAAGGAGCATGCTATGGAAACTTAGGAAATGTGTTTTATTCTCTCGGTGAATATGTCAAGGCTAAAGAATATTATGAAAAAGCACTTGCAATCAGCATGGAAATTGGTGATAGACCAGGAGAAGGAACATGCTATGGAAACCTAGGAAGTGTGTTTCATTCTCTCGGTGAAAATGTCAAGGCTAAAGAATATAATGAAAAAGCACTTGCGATCAGCATGGAAATTGGTGACAGAGAAGGAGAAGGATCACTGTATGGAAACCTAGGAACTGTGTTTGGTTCTCTCGGTGAATATGTCAAGGCTAAAGAATATTATGAAAAAGGACTTGCGATCAGCATCGAAATTGGTGACAGAAAAGGAGAAGGATCACTGTATGGAAACCTAGGAACTGTGTTTGGTTCTCTCGGTGAATATTTCAAGGCTGAAGAATATTATGAAAAAGCACTTGCTATCAGCATGGAAATTAGTGACAGAGCGAAAGAAGGAACATGGTATGGAAACCTGGGAAATGTGTTTCGTTCTCTCGGTCAATATGTCAAGGCTAACGAATATAATAAAAAAGCACTTGCGATCAGCATGGAAATTGGTGATAAAAATGCAGAAGCACTTCATTACGCACAGGAAGGCTGTTTTCATGGATCGCTTGGTGATAAAGATAAAGCCAAAGGCTGCTTTGAGAAAGCACTTGCGATTGCAGTTGAAATTGGTCACAGAAAAGGAGAAGCAATAAGTTCCCTCAAACTTGGGGAAATACTTCAATCTCGCGGCGATCATGACGTGGCCGAAGAATATCTTGAGAAAGCACTGTCAATAAGTGAAAATATTGGAGACGTTGAAACTGAGTTTGCTTGCTATTGTTGTCTTACATTGACGAAGTTATCACGAAACAACTTCCCGGACGCTTTTTCCCTTTTGTTTCGAAGTATTGAAAAATCTGAAAAAATGCGAGGTTTTCTTCAAGACAGCGACCAATTAAAAATATCCTTTGCGGACATGCATGTTTTTCCCTATCAGCAGCTCAGTGAATTGTTTCGTAGTGCTGGAAATCCTCAGGCTGCTCTTTATGTTGCAGAGCTTGGAAGAGCTAGAGCCTTAGCAGACTTGATGGCAACTCAGTACTCTGTTGAAAATCGCATATCAGCTGACCCGCAATCATGGACTGTTGTTGAAAATGTCATGAAGAAAGAAAGTAACTCTACCTGTCTATACATTTCTTATTTTGATCAAACAGTGTTTTTGTGGATTCTTAAGACAAGCGGAGTTATTCAGTTCCGAAAACTTGAAGTGGATAAAAAGACTCTTTACACAAGATTAGCAAAGGTTGCTGAAAATTTGGATGAATTTTTTGCTATCATGGCTGAAAGCTTCCGAGACTTTGGTATTTTACCCGAGGAGGTCTGCGAAGATCGATCCTTGAATGACAATAACATTGAAACAAATCCTGAATCTTGTCAGGAAGAGGATCCCGCAACTTTGCGACAAGGTAAGCCTGGGAATACGGATGATCCCGAACCGAGTTTAACATTGTTCTACGAACTGCTCGTCAATCCTGTATCGAACTTCCTTGACGAGCCTGAAGTCATCATTGTTCCTGATCGCAACCTGTATCGTGTTCCATTTCCAGCTTTACTCAGTGAAAGTGGGAAATATTTATCGGAGCGTTTCAGAATCCGCGTGGTTCCTTCTTTGTCGACCCTGAAGCTCATTCAGGACAGTCCTGCAGACTATCACCGTCAGACTGGTGCTCTGGTAGTGGGTGATCCTGATGTTGGTGTGGTGATTTACAGGGAAGAAGTCAATAAAAAGTTCGTACCATTGCCAGGTGCAAGAAGGGAAGCAGAGATGATCGCACGACGGCTGGGCGTTTGGCCTTTGTTAGGACAGGACGCAACAAAGAAAGCGGTACTTGAGAAGCTGAATTCAGTGAGTCTGATACATATTGCTGCACATGGTAATGCTGAGAGAGGAGAAATTGCTCTTGCCCCTCTAGATCCGGTCCCTCCAGGATCTACCACACTAACTGGAATTCCACAAGAAGACGACTACCTTCTGAAAATGTCCGACATTTTAAAAGTCAAGGTGCGAGCTAAACTGGTGGTGCTAAGCTGTTGTCACAGTGGTCGTGGACAAATTAGAGCCGAGGGAGTTGTTGGTATCGCTCGCACGTTTCTAGGAGCCGGTGCACGCTCAGTGTTGGTGGCACTGTGGGCTCTAGACGACAGTGCAACAAAGAAGTTGATGAGTCGTTTTTACGAGCACCTTGTTCATGGAGAAAGTGCCAGTAAATCTCTTCACGCGGCCATGAAGTGGATGAGAGATCACGGCTTTACCAAGGTTTCAAGGTGGGCACCGTTTATGCTAATTGGAGATGACGTGACATTTGCGTTTGAAAAAGAAAGGTATGTTTCTAATGACGAAGAAAAGGTTTCATAAATTTGGTCAGTTAGTTACTCATTAGGCTTGATTTCAAGCCGTTTTGTGAGCCCGCGGCTGGAAATCGAGCCTATTTACCTATATGACTTTAAAAAAAATTGAAACTCCCAACTTTTCTTCTTTCGTGTTTACAAGAGCAAAGTCTAGCTGTGCTGTACACAAAGGAGCTACAGAAGTGTATCAACATGTGTTAATTTCCAATTATTGAGAATCTTTATTTTAAACAAAGGACTTTCTTGTGCGGCACACTGAGATCTCTCATTCCTGTCATCTCTCGACCGTAAATTTGGTACTTATGCTTAAACGGTAAAGTGTTCTCGTACCATTGCCTAGCTAGTGCTGGGAAGGAAGAGATGATGGGACGCGTATGTCTGCAATTAATTAAACTGTATTAATCATCTATATGAATATATATATTTTTTAATGCTTTATCTTTTGCTTAACAGAAACTACTGTTACACAATGGTTAGGATACTTTAGATATCTTCAAATTACTTTTTTTTGGTGTTATAGGAAACAAAGACCTCGCTGATGAAATACTCCATAGATATACGAGAACAAGATATGAACCAAGAAAGACCAGGAACTTCTGCAAGGACAGTGTAAAATAGAAAAGACAATGCTGCATTGATTTTCTTTTATGGCCATTGTCTGTTACGAGCACAATTGTTTATTTTTCCTCAGGAGCAGAAGAGAAAAGTACGCTTCTTTGTTGGCGTGATTGCAAACTGATGTTTTTGTTGTCGAAAATAATCAGACATATCTCTTAAGAAGGCTAGCACCTGTCAAGCGACTTTGTTGCTTAAAGTTGATGCAATTAAGTTTCTTCGATGGGGAAAAGGGAAGGGGTGCTCATGTGAAAGGGGTGGGGATATTCCTTGCTGTCTCTTTTAGGATTGTCAATTGTGATTGTTTTTTTTAGCACTTAAGCCTTAAAGGTAACTTTGCAGTTTCCGAACACTTCGGATGTTAGTTGCTGGTATGTGAACTTACATCAGTCACACGGTTCTTAGTGGAACGGCGGAATTCTACCGGCTGTAAAATCGAATGTAGCCACCTGTTCCGGTGATTAAAATTTCTCCACATATAACAATAAATTAAGACTTGCACACTGAGACGTTTGAAGAAGAAAATAGTCTTTTAATTAAAAAGGTGACACAGCACTACTTGCTACATCTAATTTTATGATTATAAACAACTCATTTTCCGTGTTACTTTGCCCCCCCCCCCCCCCCCCCAAAAAAAGAAATGCATGAAATCGCATCTTACGCTGGCTTGCCCCTTCGGAAGAATCGGGCCCGCCTGTTATGCTTTATTGGACGCCTGTGAAAACTTCTGCTAAGAACCCTGATCAGATATCGAGAATCGAAGCCGACACGGATCAAGAGCCTGAACCATTGCGGCTTCATTAGTCTGTAAGTCAGCATCATAGTTAGAAATATTACTATCGTATGACCGTTAAAAGCATTAAATATACAAGTCGAAAGGTGAATATGTGTGCGAAGACATTGACGGAGGGATCACGAAATTTATTAATAGCTCTGAGGGGGATACCAATAAAATAACATTTAAAGGTGGGATAAGCTAAATGTTTACTGTCTTAAGCCGAAAATCCTCCGCCACCCCCCGGGCGATGAGTAATGATTGGTCCCTTAGTCGCGCTGAACGCGCAGGTCTACGGTCGAAAGTGATTATTTGTATAGAAAGGCTCTTTCATGGTTAAAGATACTAAGCAAAGCAATCGTTATTTTTTCATTATTTCTTTCTCAAAGGTATAAAAAAAAACCCACGTAAGTTACTGCGAAAAATAAAATAGACGCCCCATGCAAAAGAAAACCACTGCACGGCATGTTGGCTCTTGAGCTTTTGAATGGTTTTCTTTTCATGGAATGTTTAATTTGCTTTTTTGATCGAAAAACGCGTTTCACGCCAAGATGCTGAATTGATTTTCATTGCAATTTAAAATAACAAAATTTCGACTTCTCATGTTAGTGAGGAAAATTTATATTTTGGCGAAAAAATGTTTCCCCGTGTTTTTCACTTAGACCTCGTGTTTTCCACTTAAACCCCGTGTTTTCCATCAGACCCCGTGTTTTCCACCAGACTCCGTGCTTTCCACACCCCGTGTTTTCCACACCCCGCGACCCGGGATCCCGAAACCCGTATCCCGGGACCCCGGCCCCGCGTTTTCCATCTAGCCAGGTAAAATAGATACAAGGGCACAAGACTAAGACTAAATAGAACTAAAAACCATTTTTCGTCTGAGACGGATGTGGAACTAACGCGAGCTGTGATTGGTCGGTGACCGATGTTTCACCAATAAAAAACGTGTACAAGCAAAGAGTTTTGATCATTTTTTCGATGTTTGCGCCTAAAATAACCCAATTTTTCTTTTTGGTCTTGGTTTTGGTTTGGGTATCAGTTGCAATTTTTGGCTTTTTCCTTTTTTTTAAGCATTCGGTTTTCGGTAAGAAAACTACAAAAGAGGATTTTTGTTTGGTTTCCTAGTTCCCAGACCTCTTTATATCACCTCGGTCATTCATTTGGTCCAGACAGGAGCCATAATCGGGGACGGAGACCGTAAGCGCGCGCCATTTCAAGTATTGGGGTTGTCCCCATGATATGGGACAATAATTCTATTTTTAGAACAAATTGCGCCATCACCTGCGGCACACGCGCGTGCATGCTGCGAGGATTTTTGCGGATGTCGCGCGGGGGAAATGACGTCCGAAATTCCCGAAATGTTTCATGTTTTTGCCCCACAACTCAACGCGTTTACGTCTGTTGGAGTTTTGCTTAAGTATTTTCGTCGTAAGCTGCTCCAGTTTGAGTGAAGTAAGACAGTGTCGAATTTAGGTATGTTCCGCTGTAAGCTTATATATATCGCTGACCAAGTTGTGTTCCGACTGATGCTTCTTTTACATGAGCTGTACATTACTCCACTTTAAATTTCACATATGTTGAAGATTAACAGCTTTTCCATTACACAGCAAAAAACTAGCTGGATATATTTAGATATAGCAGAGCTTCAGGACTTCATAGTTTCATAGCTCCTCTTGCCACACGCTTGCGAGGAATTTGTCAGTCTATCGCGACCGAAAAGTAAAACAAAATAATTGCTAGTTTGAGTTTCGCTTGAATTGTAAGCAACGCTTGATGTTTCATCGAGGCTTAATAACTTTACGTCCGTAGATACTGCTCAGTTTTATTCGTGTAAAATCCAGTAAATTCTCTGTTGTCGACGAATGAGAGCGCCCGCCGATGCGTGTTTTGTACAGTCAGTAAACATGACAAATTGTACTTCCGCCGCACTTTCGTGTGAAAGCGTACATCGAACTCAAACAATAGCTCTATAGTTTTTAAATATGTTTAAGATTGATAAATGTTTGAGAACATATTAAAAGCTAAGCTGAGTGAATAAAGCAGTGAATAAAGCAGAAACAATCAGCAAAGTTACGATGACGCTTTCTTTAATCAACTTGGAATAACGATTTCGATTTTGTTGATCGAGTTATAAAAACTCCTTGTCTATTTTCATTTTCGCAGTGTAAAACTTCACTATGCTTATGTTGAAGAAACACATATGATGTTAGTAGCCTTTTTTGCATTCGTGAAATTTGTTGCAGCATCTCAGCACAAAAGATAACGAAAGAAGTCTTTGTCAAGATTTGTTGACAATTGAAAACACCGACTCGGACTTGAAAGTGCACGAGCTGCACTTTGCAAATGAGCTAATTGTACGCGTCAGACTTTCCTTTGAAAAACCTTTGCAAACTCACCAAACAAGCAGAGACAATAAGAAACCATCAAAACAGGTTTTGGTTATGATTAAACATTGTCTGAGAAACTCACAAATTAACTCGATACCAGAGTAGAGAGTTTTCTTGCTATATTCTTAAGCATACGCGTGAGCTTACAACTAGCGTGAGCAGATCTTATTATTCATTCCCAGCGCGAGATTGAAGTCTTGTTTTCGACCCTGAAAAACCCACCTTTTCCGTTAGCTCAGAGCATTAAACTACATATAAGCGCCCTGGTTCGTATTCCCTTGCCTTATTCCCTGCCATCGCTGTGAAAAATACGCAAGAGAATCTCTAACTCTCACCATTTGATCACGCAACTTGACAACATCCACGCGAGAGCCCCTGACATGTGCGTGAATCCGCGCGGATATATGACGTCAGGATGGCGCAATTTGTTCTAAAAATAGAAAAATTGTCCCATATCATAGGTGCGCGCGAATCCCGAGACTTACGGTCTCCGTCCCCGATTATGGCTCCTGGTCCAGATGAATTCTACACGAATCAGAAAAAAAATCCATTTAGAAATTAGAATTATCTTTTTCTCTATACCAAGAGCGCCATTTGAAAACTCTCTACTACAGCAGCGACGAGAAACGATATCTGGAACACACTTCGACATGGGACTGCGCATGACTTGTTATGTCACGCGATATACTCGAATGTTTCTCACCCAATCGAGTTCGCACCCACCGAGTTTGCGCCTCTGAACTCATTATAATCTTTCTATTTCGAGTTCGTCTTCACCTTCAATGGATTAACGAACGAGAAATAAAGATGTTTTGTTTGACTTTGCTTCAATATCAGGCCCTAAGAGAAATATAAATTTTAAGCACTTGATCGCCAGTTGAATCGATGTGGGTGCGAACTCGGTGGGTGCTAAACAGTCCAGCTACCACTCGAATTCACGACAACAAATCAAACTCGGAGCTCAGAGGATGATTCTGCACTGGATATGCCAATCTGTTTATAAACACAGTAGCTATGCAAAAACTTTCAGATAAAAAATGGAAACAAACGTACAGAAACTAGACTACCATATAAACACACCATGATGGATGTGGAAACAACGCGAGCTGTGGCTGGTCGGAGTGGTAGAGGGGCGTTGAAGTTTTCGGTTTCACGATTTGCTTTGTATTCCATTTTTCAATAATGGTGAGCTCCTAACATGTTGAAATCGCTGCATTTTTATAAACACAAAGCACTATCATGCACATAAGTTCAAACTAAACCCCGCAGATCTTGGATACAATAATAAATTGCCATTTTTAATCATTTATTATATTGTCTTATACTCTCCCGTATAAATACCCTACAGATTTACAAATATGCTGGGGTTTTCAATGCCACAAACATTGATAACATTTGTAGTTTTGAAGGTTTTATGAGACACTACGATTCACTAACAACTACGATATACCACACAGTTTTGCAAATAGAAATGAAATTTTCTGAGGCTTAAAAAGGCCATAAAGTTTGGCAAACATGTCCTCATAAGGTATCATTATATATAATTACGTTATTACATACTACCGACGATTCTCGGTGTAACTCGTAAGTGTTTGGCCTATTTCCTGATTGGACAATATCTAAGAATCGATAAAAACGAAGCAGTCTTAGTTGCATGAAGCCATAATCAATCTTGTGTTCCATTCATCTCCTCCCTTCCCGGGTTTATCTCCGGCGACAAACTACAAAGTGTATTGTGTGTAAAAACAAACAGAAAAAGAGTTCGGTCACAATACTTTTCACGCCTACAATTCGCGTAGGGCTTTCCTTTGAAGAATTACAGTGGCCAGTAAAAATGTCTTGAAAATATGATATGATAACAATTTACATTCATGACTTAATTGAAAATAATCTTATTCTAGTCAACCCAGGCGATATAACGTTAAGCTAGATTGAGACATTTCTTGACGGTTAGGACGACATTTTGCACTTGAGGGACAGAGTTTGTTTCTAAGAGGTGCGCGTACGGCATAGGAATGTCAGCTCCTGTAACTCGGAAGATTGGTGCATCAAGATAGTCAAATGCATCACCTAAGAACGAAATAGAAACAATTATATTAATTGGTATTATGCTGTACAAGGTGATACTGACTTTTTAAGTCTGTGGATAAAACCCTAGTGTGTGGCAAATCAAATGAAAGCTATTGAGCAGTACTTCCATGTGGTACTGTTTATTACACTGCAGAAGGTGGTTCTAACTTTTAGTCTATTATGTGACCATTCAAATGAAAGCTACTAAGAAGCACTATGATATGGTGCTGTACAAATATACAAGGTGGTTCTAAATTTGACATCTAATTCTTTGAAGGAAACCCTAGTGTAACTATTCATCTGAAGAGCAACTGAAAACTATCGAGCAGTACTTTAAGTTAGGTCGGTTCTAATTTTTAGGTCTGTGAGTAAAACCCTGGCGTAGGACCATTAAACAATTGATTGAGCAGTGCTTTCATGTTGTAAAGATTACTAAACTCTACACATGTGAATTTTTAGGCTTTCAAACGATGAAATGTACGTCTTTTCGTTGGTACAGTTCGTTTTTGTTTTTCATTATTTTGCAAAACGAAATTTTAGATTCTTTGCAATTTCGAACTAGGGGACCGTTCATTTTTTATAAGGTAGGGGGGGCTGGTGGGATTTGGGGGGGGACCATGCGAAAAAAAATGGCTTTCGAGGGGGGGCCATCCCAAAAAAATAAGGGAAAAAGGGGGGGTCACGTGAAATATTTCAGTAAAACTTTAAAATGGCATAATGTTTGAATATCAAAAAAATTGCTATAGAATAAACATAGAAGGCAGGATACAAATTTATTACAAACTTTCCTTCTGCTTTAAAAAAACGTTTGGCGACAAAAAGCATTTGTAGCTACTGAAAAGAAGTATTTAACACTGTTATTTTCGAATGCAACTTTCACCGGCACTCATCTTCATCTCCGCTGTCGTCGAGTTCTTCGTCGCCGCTTGTGCTGCTATGGGAGTCTCTTTCACCAATGCTGCAAGAAGCAGCAATGCTTTCCGTCAGAGTGTACTCTTCAGGGTACATGAAGGTGTAAACATAATCTCTGACTTCCCGCTCAAGGTTGGTGGTGATTCTGCTTCTTGCAGCATTGGTGAAATAATTCCCTTCCAAGAGCTGGGCGATGTATGGCCCATCTCTTCTACATATCGACGTGGCAACATCCTCAACTTTAAGACACTCTTCCGGGACGGCCGTTCTAGGAGGGTACACAAGGCATTGTGGAAGATCATTTCCTAGCGGGTTTCCAACACAGATTCCATAAACTCGTTGGACGTTGTTTTCAGTCCGCTTCTTCTTTCTTTCATTTGACTTTCTGCGGTTTTCTTTTTTCCTTCTCCTTTTGTTGATGTGCTGTTTGAGTATGCCTTTGAATATGCTGTTATAATTGCTCTTCTTATATTCTAGTGCTTCCATGTCCTGCGTGACCTTCATCAACTTAGCTTCTGTACATTTGATCTGTTTTACATTAAAACTGTGGGTAAATTCTTCGTCCTGCTTTAAAGCAAGCCCGTTGGACTGAAAGAGTGTGGAATCGTGTTCCTTTACATCTTTCAATATGACATTCAACTTTTCCACCATTGCTCTGTGCTCTTTGATGGAGAAGTTCAGTTTTCTTCCATCACTGGGCTTCAACTGGTACCCTTGCATGGAAAACTCACTCGCCCTTTCTGAACAGCCATCCGCACCTAGAAAAATTGCTTCTTTTGCTTGTAAGATGTCAAACTGCCTGGATCGTTCAGCTGTAAACCTTTTCTTAAACGACTCGTCGCTTTCGCCATTATTGCGCATTTTGGAATGAGCCTCTTTCATGATGCTCATGTAGTAATGCGCTCTTTCCCCGATTGGATTAACAATATAAAGAAGAAAGAGCATGGAAGTGGCAGGCTGGTTTTATCTGACCCAGAGAGCGTTGCTCTATTTGCAGATAAGTTTATTCTCAAATCGAAGTTTGTGGTGGATTATCCTCAGCATCTTGAAGTGCTGGAATTTAAAAGGAAAAAGAGAGCAGAAGAAAAGGCAAAGTTAAGTAGGGAGGAGGATTATCCTTGGACTGAGTTGTGCGAAGGTCTAACCAAGCTTAAAAAGCTACGTGTTCCAGAACAAAACAAGTACTTGAACCACCACGGGCTGAAGCAGCATTTGAAAAGCAGCAAGAGTGAGAAAGTAAAGGCAATTGTAAGACATTCATGCTTGCGGCAGAAGAGTCCTCTCAGAGCTGGCCAACCAACACTGAGAAATGCCAGGACATTGACACAAAATGACAACAGGGCAAGTGCTGACAGCAGTGAAACGGATGAAAGTGACAATGATGAGTATGACAGTGATGCCATTGACTCTGGGGGAGGAGATGACTCAAGTGACGTCATTCTTGCATTCATCAATTCAGATGAGGAAGATGCCAATGAGAGGCCAAATGCCACACGCTCAGGGCGAGCCATAACTAGGATATCCGAAATTGACTTCTCTTTCTTTTGATTTGTTTTTTAAACAACAGCTCTCTGTCGTATAGAGATTGTAAATATTGTCTTCATAGTGAGCACAATAACGTGAAGTAGGGGGATAATAGAGAAATATTAAAAAAGTTGAAATCTAAATATTGTTTGTTCAATTTTTTTTTTTTGGGGGGGGGGGTCATCCCAAAAAATGACCGCTATAAGGGGGGGCCATGTGAAAAAATTGGTAAGCTGAGGGGGGGTCATGCGATTTTTAAATGGTGCTTCCCAAATCCCACCAGCCCCCCCTCCCTCATAAAAAATGAACGGTCCCTAGGTCGCGTTGCTAGGATTAAGAAGGAAACAAAAATACATGTATACTTCTATCAACTAACTTTCCATAACAGTAGCAGCAATTTCCGCCCCCACTCCAAAATGAGGCCAGCCTCCTTCTACTGTGATCAAATGGTTTGTTTTCTTGAGGGAGTTTCCAATACACTCCGCATCCATTGGACGAATGCTACGAAGATTGACTACCTGAATATAAACAATAAAAGACTGCTAATTCCACGGGGTACAAAAGGAACTGGGACACCTTTTTTTCGTTCATTTTTGATATTACATATTACAAGAATTTAAGGAGCTACGTCATGGTTTGCGTACTTGAAAAGTTCAGACTACATTTTTCAACTTCGTCATTTGTAATCCGTGTTAATCTGCTCCATCCTTAACCATCCTTGTTCCTTTATGGTTTAGTGTTTTTCTATCCTAGAAAATACGACGCGCAGCGGAGTATTTTTGACGAAATTCGAGGTGTTTGCATAGCCGATGAAACACTGTCTCGAGTGTTTGTTATATCTTCTCAATCGAAACAAAAACTAAAGAGTAAACGGAGAAGTAAAATCGTCAAAATCTATGCTAATAAAGTCCGGGTATACAAACCTCCTTCACGTTTGTGATTTCTTTTGTTTTAACTTTATGAATTATTAACGAGTTTGAAAAAGACCTTTCAAGACCTTGAATTTACATGTTCAAATTCAAGGGCTTTTAAGCTGTATATTAACCCAGGATGTTGGCTGAATTCTCTGTTTATTTCGGGCAATTCTGTTGAAATAGCAATGCTAACCTCTACTCGATTTTTTTCTCTTGGATTGAAAGTTGGTTTATTATAATGGTGGCAAGGAGACCTACCTCACAATCAACACCTTCTGCCTCTAACTGTTTGGCAGCATCCAAGGCAATCTGAACGGATCTCGAGTGTGCCACTATGGTGATATGACTTCCTGTGGAACAATGACAAAAAGAATGACATATTGTGTTCTGAATATATTCAATATGCCTTATTTCATATTTAATGCTGTTAGAATAATTATGCTCCAAGACCTGTGATGTTCATTCAGTGACGGTTGAACTGGTTTTGTATTTCACATAAAGTTGAACCTCCACTTCTAGCCACCTCTCTACAGTGGCTCCTTTTATTGTCCCAGTGAATGGTCCATTTATCCACACTTACAACCTCTCTACAATGGCGAACCCTCCACAACCGCAACAGCCAATAAAGACAGTGCATCCCAACTGCCAAAATCACTTCTCATCAAAGGCTTGTTAATCAATGACTGACAAATGGTATTTATAAAGCACCCTGTCCATTGTTATTTTTTATTGTAACAGGCCATGGAACTTGATATATCCACACGTCATTGGTCTCTGTTTCTGTTTGATCTCTGCTGTATTGATATATTTTGATTGTGTTATGTACAGATATGCTACAATAAGCATTTTAAATAAAAATTTTGCAACCCTGAAAAACACAGGTGTCATATTACACCCCTACCTCCCATAACAACCACCTCCCTACAGACAAAGTAAGTGGCGGTAAGAGGTAAATTCTGACAAAGTAGGCCAGACAAACCCCTGTGTCCATTTTCCCTCTGTCTCCAGGTGGACATTGTAGAGAGATTTGCCTTAAGTTCCTCTGCATGTACATGTTTAGTGAGTCACTCTGTGCTTTACTTTCCATGTTTAGCCAAGGCTAGAGAAGAATTACCTGCTCTCTCAACTTTTGCTTTGCCGAAGGGAATTACAAAATCTGGGTCCATTGCTTCATCTGACATCTCAAACTGGGCACCATACATGACTTCATTTTCAAGAACCACAACTAAAATAACACAAACACATCAATTGACACAAAATAAAATTAATGTATGCCTGTAAAATTCAATTAGACATTTCTGTTCATTGATCGAGGCACAGAAAAAGAAAATAAGAATTAAAAACAAAAAAAACAAAACAATGCAAAACAAAAAAAACAGCAGACGAATGTCTGTGTCGGTGTACACACCTAATCTTATCATCATAAAAGACAGAGGCAAAATCCTAGCTAAACAAAGTTCCTAGGAGAACACCCCAGAAAGTACAATTTCTCCTCACCACCAATTCATTCAAAAAAATAAAGTGCTGGTAAAATGAGATAAGATAAAATAACTTGCAGCCAGGTTCACTGGAACACCAAAATGGAAATTTGTCACATTAAGGGACACATTTTGTGAGGTCACAAACTCTATGGAGTATCAGAATAACTCAATATGGAACATGCTGTCTAGCATGACCTTCTACTTAAGGTTACAGCTGTAAATTGCTGTAATCTTCATATTTAGCATAAAAAAGTCACATTTGATAGCCCAAGCCTGGGGGATTTTGCAGTTAGGCTAGCAGATTTTGTTTGTTTGTTGACATTTTTTTAGTTTTTCACAACTTTTTAAATTATTCCAACAATATTGTAGTAACAATAATATTTCATGCAGTGTACCTGGATCATTATCTCTGACAGCTGCTTTTATTAAACCTTTGGCATCTTCAGCAGAATATGGAGACACCACCTGAAGTACAACAAAGGCAGACAATCAGATGGTGGTGAAAGAAAATACTAAATTGTTACAAAACATAAAAACAGATCACCGCTCACTCATTGCCTTGCCTAATGTTTAGTGTACAAGGGTCGTCTGCATATGAGCCAAGTAGCCCATCAGGCACCAGGCCGCTGTATGTTTTCATATTTCTACCCCCCCTCCCCCTCCCCCTGATGGGATGCTAGTCCACTGCAGGGTTATGCAGGTCAAACGCACTAACGATAAAGGGGGTCTTGGTTCCATCCTTAACTGGGTCACGGTGTTGTGTTCTTAGGCTAGGAATTTTACTCTCAAACTGCACATTGCAGTATTATTTTGCTTACCTTGAGACCAGGACAGTGACCGTACCAAGCAGCATAACATTGTGAATGCTGTGCAGCCACTCCTGCTGCTGCACCGTTTGGACCTCTAAATACAATAGGGACTGGTACCTAGTTTAAATCGCAAAATAGGAAAGTTGAATTCATGGCTCCAAATATATTTAACTTACATTATTTGATCTGCATTTCTGTGAATGAAACAATTTACTTGCAACAAACACAATTCTGTGCTATGTTGTTGAAAATTTAAAAATAACAATAATTCCTTACCAAATATATTTCTGCAACGATGTGATAATGAATGCAAAAAGATATTGATGCAATACTAAAGTAACAAAATTGACAATTATTGCATTACCTGACCGGCAGACATGTAGAATGTTTTTGCCGCTGAATTTATTATCTGCAATGCAAAGAAAAGTCTCATATCCTGTAGATATTCACATACAAAACTCTTTTCACATATAGTACAACTATAATTTTAAATTTTACAAACATGCTTCTAATCAGTGGAAACTTCTGCCTTCTTTAGTGTCAATGTTGCAGAAGGTACAAGTTTGAAGACAAATAACAGTTTACTGCTAATTAGCATGTACTGTAATATGCAATGTGCATAAACATACATGTAACAATTTCAGCAAGAGGGCAACTGGTTTTCACAGGCGGGCTAATCGTTTTGAAATGAACCTATTTATAGGAAAAACGTTCCTCTAGATGGTCAAACCAGGTGGGCAACATCATCCTTGCAGCCGATCAATTTGCCTGGTGCCCAGCCCTTGATAGAACCCTTGCCGTACTGACAAAGATGAGCTCCAATTAGCATGCTGAAGTTTACAGAGGGTTTTTCTCAATTTAAGATGTTTGAAGGCAGTTACATATAAGCGAGTTATTATCCATATGGCTAAACAGTCATATAAACTGTTTCAATCACATAAAACTAAATTACATGCAACGCTTCCTTACCTGATCAATAGCTTGCATTGCAAAATTGAAAGTCATGAATTCACAGATGGGTCTTAGACCAGCCTAAAATGGTATGAAGGCAGATTGCTTAAATATAACAATTGCAATCAATTATTAGAATCAGTTCTTTTCCATGTGATTAAAAGTTAACTGGTGTGCAAAATATAACATATTTATCCAACCAAAAATGCATTTCAACCACAATGAAAAAGAGGAAAACCCCAGAAGCCAATGGTTTTGGCATTTTTCTTGTGTAACAGGAATTGTACATGATTCACCAGGGCTGTCACTACAAACTGCATGGGGCCAGTATTTTCCTGGGCTTTAATGAGTTAGAGTCCCAGCTACTTCTGATGATTTATAGCCTGTGTAGCAAGCATTCCCAAACAAAGAGCTTTTTTCACATTCTGGCCACACGCAAATTGGCGCAAGTCCAAGGGAATCAACGAAGCAGTGGGTGGTGGGGTAATCAAGGGAATTGGCTACAAAAGAAATTTGAAAAATGATACACCTATCCCCAGCTGGAATGGCAATGACACATTTGCCATATATGTTTATGAGTATTTCTTTAAAAGCAGATTGTCAAAGAAAACGCCTATGATTCCCTGGCTACTTTATTTATTGTTTGCGCACCTTTGTCAAAATTTAGTCATGATTGAGTGTAATCAGTTTTGAAATTAACAGTATTAAATCAAACTAAGATAAAAAATCAGAGGGCTTCTTACCATAGCTGCACCTACTGCAATACCAGCAAAACCCATCTGCAATGAATTTGACTGAGTTAGAGAAAACCTGGACCACATCAAAATTAAACATCTTTACAAATTCCCTGATCCTTACCCATAAACAACAAAGTATGTAATATCATTGCCAGCTTACCTCACTAATAGGTGTGTCAATCACTCTCTTGTCGCCAAACTTTTTCCACAACCCTTTGCTTACCTGTCAAGATACATGTACATGAACATGGCTGTAGTTAGCTAACAAGGTTGTCACATAAACAGGGTTCAAACCCCAGACTCCTGTGATACGTGTAGGTACGAAAAGCCTTTTTAACCCAACTAGCTCATGCAGACATGTAGCTCTCAATGCTTAACACTGCATGTATACTAGTTTCTGCACCATGCGACAGCTAGGAGTTTACTACTCCCCCCAGATGAGATGCTAGTCTATAAAATGCTACTTACAAGAAAGCTTGCAATAGGCCCTTAGAACGACCCAGTCACATGGTATGGAATTCATTATGCTGGGACGCAAGCTACACAGTGGGGCTTCCAAGACAAAGGAACTCGTACCGGCCAGTCCAGCCTGGCTTTCCTTTGTTTCGAAAGTCCCACTGTGTAGCTTGTGTCCCAGCATAATTAATTCTGTAGCATGTGACTGGATCGTGCAAAGGGCCTATTTGCCAGAACCCATCTATAATACACCTGGGTTAAGAGATTGATAGATAAGAGTCTATCCATTTCACAAGAACATGTTTAATCTCCAATTGTCAACACTGAATGATGAGAGAACTAAACGCATATAATGTCAAACAACACAGAGTGATAGACTCATTCCCAGGTCCCTATCTCTGAGGTTGGGTAAATTATCCTTTTATGCTCTATCTCCCCCCCAAGCCTTTAGTGTTCCTCATTTGGATAATGACGTAAATCTAGAAAGAGGGGGCAATAAAGACTGACTACAGTTAATTTAACATAATATAACAGGAGCAAAGTGTTGGTTGATCAATGTTCATTGTTCAGTGTTCAATGTTCACAGTTCACCGTTCAATGTTCATTATTCATTCTTTAAGGCCTTTCTTGTTGTAATCCATCAGTTGCCACAGGGCTAATGGTGGTTTCTTGGGTGGGAGTTCAGTTGCAAGAGAAGTTGAAGCTGGTGGGCTCACAGGCATAGGTGGTGGATCTGCGACAACCTGAGGTGGTTTTCTAGGGCATGTGGTGGTGGCACTGCCGGGGTGGCACAGGGTTTGTTGTCGGCTGCTCAGTTTGCGTGGCTTGAGCTTAGGTTTGCAGCAGGTGCATTGCACTGTGAGAGCAAAGTGTCTTGCCAAAGAACAATGACCCTAGCCTGGGCTCACACCTGGACCACTCAATACAGAGTCCAGCAAGCTAAATGTTAGGCCACTGCACCACACAACCTCTGTGATATACGTGCACTGTATGAAGCCTTGATAAATTGGGAGCAAGTCAGCTTTGAAACCAACAACAATTATTGACCTGCTGACAAAGCGTATCAAGGAAACATGGGCGTTAACACAAGCTGTCAAATAACGTGGTTTTAAATAATCACCTTGTAAGCTCCATCATACATGGCAACTTCTTCACCCAACAAGAAGACGCGGTCATCTCTCTTAATCTCTTCCTCCATAGCAGAGTTTAAAGCATCTCGAATAGTCATCTGTTATAAAAAAAATAGAACTTACAATCACAGGATAATAATAAAAGAACTGTGAGAGTCACAACATTATTGTATTCAGTTTTATCAGAACAATAAGCTGATAGTGCTGGTAAAAAATAAAAATCATTGTATCACTTTCTGGTAACTATAAAACTACAGTCATGTGGAACCTCATTAATCCAGTCACCAACAGGCCACAAAAATCTGGCCACATTAACAGGTACTTTTGTTTTGTTTGTGAATATCTTTGTGTGATACTGCAGGAAACTTGTTCTTTTATTCTCATTTACCATTGGGCTGCAGATCATGGTAATACTGGTGCTTTTAGAGTTGCTGTGTATTGTAAAATCTGGCCTTTCTTACTTTTGCCTTGTATCATGTTTGGAGCACAAGTGTAAAGGTTGGAAATCATAAGGCAAATGGTGGCTGCTTGTGGCAAAGATTATACGAATCTACTTTTCAAATAATCGGGTTTACCTTCGAGAAAAAAAGTACATAATATTAGATTGATCAGTAACCAGGTTTTGGTTAATGATAGCGCCAGATCAGATACTACTGAACATTTGAAGGCATGTACTAAACATAGTGCATGCATTCAAGATCGATCCAGATTGATTATCGTCTTTGATTACCTAAGCTTAGCTACCCAAAATTGCACAAGTAGTACATAAGCATAAAGTAATCCAAATAAACGCTACGATTGAAGAAGTTAGTTTAATGTTTCCAAAACACTGTCTTGCAAAACATGATATTTCCCGGGATATTTGCACTCACCGTGGCAGCGACGCGAGGAGTTGTGCTGAAAGCATTTCGACAAATCGAAGAAAGGACACCCTACGATGAAGAAGTGCAAATCAAGCAAAAGTCTAGACGTGTATTGTTGGCAGGTGTGAAAGGATTTACCTTGCTTGGGGTCCGTAGAAAGGTTCCAAAGAGCGCCATATTTGTCTGTCCTGGTCTGCGCAGAGAATATTCGGACTTCCGAGCATATTTTTTTCAAAATGAAGGACCGCAGGCTCAAACTTTTGAGGCGAGGGCTGCTGGGTCGACAACGCGCAGGCTTAGGAAAGGGCGTCATGCAGACCTTCGAGCTCGTCACGCAATCTTTTTTTCCCCATGACTGGGACCTCTTTTAAAATACGGACTCCAAAGGGAAACAAACAAGTGGGAGAGGGTTGAGGAGGGGCATATTTTAGCAGTGTCCTTCTCAAGAGATAGAAGGTATAATGTGCATCTCGAAAACATGACTTAGGGGGCTTAGGTGGAGAGTCGGCTGTATTTTAATGGTCGCTCTTATCTTAGGTTAACCATCGGTCTTCACCATATAAACTTAGATTGGGATATAAGCCTCATAAGGTGTTTGAAATAGTGACGAAGCCGTGCATGATTAACCATGCTGAAAGAGCCAAAACTAAGCCTCGTGATTAAAGTTAAGAAAAGACTCGATTTCAAGCCAGTCAGGGTGGCAAAGGTTTTAACGAGTGCGAACTTCTCAGTAAGAAAAGAGTGCTGTGCTCAGCCACTAGAGATAGAGGCACAGAATAACAGATTGTAGACAATTCAGTGTTCACAGCCCTCTGTTTAATTTTCTCGCATTCTCATTCGATCGTTGAACGCGCGGAGAAAATCGCGCGACTGACTGAACGCCAGCGTAAAACGGGAGACTTGCTCACCTCCCCACCCCCACCCCGCGTGCTTCGCGCTCGCCTCGCTGGCTTTTTTTTTTTTTTTTTTTCGCGTGCATTGAAAAGTAGAGAGGCTGTGGACAGTGTAAAAGATTGTGCATATGACGGCTCTGTCGATTCCAAGCCCGTCCATACCCCCATACTCCCGGGCAATGCACACGCATTTGACAGCTTGTCGGTCCCCTTCATAGGGCATTTGCTCGCTAAAGGCTGCCCGGAGGTGGGACATTTGACAATTTAGTCAAAAAGAAAAAAAAAAAAAGAATTATACATCAGTGCTTTGTGAAAACGGAAGCCTGCTTTATTAAACATCAGAGAAATTAACCCCACGTAAAGAACTTAGTTGTAAATTATCTTTCTGACATAATCCACTCAAAGCTAGCTCGTCAGTGCCCTGCCACCCCCATACCGGCAACCTCGTACGAGAAAATTGAGTCGAGAAGCGATGGCGAACTCCATAGACAACGATCATATAAAAACATAAGCTTATTACATAAAACACACAGGGATAGGCCTTTCAATGAGTTTTCTTTGCAAGGATCGTCTTTGCAAGTTTGTTTTTGGTCCCGTCCACAGTACTACGCCGGAGGAATTTGAAAACGGTGGTTTCACTCTGAAAATGCACCAAATGTTTTCCACCCACACTACGCCAGAGGAATTTAAAAACGTATAACAATCACCAGTTAATTATTTTGGATTTGTGTTTGAGAAAAACTTGGATAGGGAAATCAAATGATAATCGTGACTCCATCCTTTTCAAAAAGCTCCTTTTTCAAAATGTTTTCCGTCCACACGAAAACGCAAACTGCGCGGCGTTTTCAAATTCCTTCGGTTTGAAAAGCGTTTTCGATAAGCTTTGTTTTCGTGACGGATTAGAGCGGCAGTGGGCGTACGTAAACCGTAGAAATAAAGCTGCGTTTTCAAATTTCTCCGCCGGTGGTGTGGATCGACGCTGCCTTTGTCTTTGTGGAGATCCGTTTGCAGACCAGGCCTGACTCTTGACCATGTTCGAATCAATTTCAGTAACAGTCATAATCAAACTATAACAAGATTACAATACCAATTAACCGAGGATGCATTTTCACGTTAGCGGCCATGAGTACACGGCAATGTCAAGAGTTGAACTTTAACTTTTAATATGGGGTATTTGCATTGTTCTCACGGCCCCGCCGAGGGGATTTTGTATGGACCAGCTTCTCCACGGTGGGGCATTTGCCACCTTATGAAAAGAAAATGTCAAATGCCCGTCCAATACCCGGGCGGGATGGGCAGGCTTCGAATTGACAGAACCATAAACGTTGTAGTGGATAGATTTCTGCATTTTAAAAAGTCCATAAATAGATTTAAATTTTAACGCAAAAAGTTCACGTCTTGACTGCTACACTTCATTTGCTTGGCTTTGAAATTGTAGTCGTATGCGCCATTGATTTCTTTATACAATGGAACCCCGCTCTTTGGACATGGTCTACGGTCAGTTAACAATGGTTTTTTTCTCCAGAAATTCAACCAATCACGTATATAATGCAACATAGCTTTGATTTTGTCTTGTGTTAAAGCAGTGTGGAAAAATTCCTCCTCTTCCTCTACTGAGATCAAAACGGCTGGCAAAGCTTGAAAACGCTGTATGCACAGCTGTAATTCCATTCAAATTGTCGACTTTTTCCACCCATATTCTTCTGCGTTCCACCCATATTCTTCTGCGTTCCACCCATCCACCGCCGCCATCTTGAATTCGTTGATGCATCAACTTTTTCCCACGTTTTCCCCATTTGTTTCCTTTTCTAAATAAATAAAAAAAAGAAAATGGGAAACTTGTTTGACTCAAACCAGTTTCAAACTGCTCCTATATATTATGTTTTTAATGAATTCCTTAACACTCCGACCAAAATGTCGTAAATTAGTCCTTACAAGTGACGTGTTCACGGGGCAACACGATCTCCTCCTCAAATGAAGTATAATCATCATTTGTCATATACGTACAAATGAAGTATAATCCTTCAACCCACCTTGTGCACTATTACTGGTGCCTTCCTCAGAAAACTCAACAGTTTCTTCATCGCTTAAACTTGCATCAAAAGAGGGCCCTCGGTTCATCAAAATGAAGGGAAGCGCTAATGATAAATATTCTAAGAGGATATAGTTTATTTAAGCTCATATCATGCGTTTAATAACGACGACTTGATACATGTATTTGACTCTCTTCTAAGAACGAAGCATGTAGAAACAAAAAGAACCATTCAAATTGAATGAGATGCAAATGATTGGCCCAGTATTTTACAATCTAGCTTAATCTTTTTTGAAAAAAATAATTATGCTTAATAAGTTCTTAATTTTAGAGCGAAACCGCCACTAAAATGCTCGAATAAAGCTTAATGCTTTTTACCTCACTAATATGCTAAAAAAGAGCCGAAGAATGTACAAAATTAAAGCCTACCGATACAAAAAGACAACCAAACCTTCAAAACTGCTGTAAGTCGCTGATTTTGAAAACTCTGATGGCTTTCGAGAACGCGGACGATATTTGTACGTGTTTATTCGATGCCCAGAGACCGAATCTCGATAAAACTCGAACTCGGATTCTCCTGCTTTCCTTTTCCGTGGCTTCTCCTGTTCAAAAAGGGCTTCTGCTTGTTCAATGAGCTCATCCAAACTCGCGGCGTCTTCGTCCGCCATTTAGTAAATGGAGAATCCAGTCTACTTTGGACATCACGGTCATTTGCAATGAAGGATTATACTTAATTTGCACGTATATGACAAATGATGATAATACTTCATTTGAGGAGAAGATCGTGTTGCACAGGGACTAGGCAATGCGAACGGCAGCGAGACAAGTCTTGGTAAGTCTTGCACACTTGCCCCTTCAATTCGGACCAGTTTGATTCGTTGTAAGTCGTAGGAGCCAATTTAAAACCATGCACCCTGTGGTTAGTCTTTCTGATAAAATTATACATGGTCTTCATAGGCTCGATTAGGTGGATAGAGCAAACTACGCAGCTCAGCTTGCGCCTGGCCGCCATCTTGGATTTATACGCCGGAGTCCTGGGTATCAGCGGAAATTCTCTGGGTTACGCAAGCGCACAACAACTCTTGACGTGGCCTAGTTCTTGTCATTGATTCCACGCGAAAATAAAAAGGTCTTTGCCGTGATCTTTTGCCGATTTTTACACGACCATGGGACTCACTATATCAAGTTTGTTCAACCGGCTCTTTGGCAAGACAAATATGAGGATATTGATGGGTAAGATTGCTCTAAATTGCTCGTAAAACCTTCATCTTTCACCGTATAATTTTGTTGTAGTCCAGTGGAATCTCAATCGAAAGAGTTCCTCAAATGCACTAAGGCAATATAGCCACGCAATTAACTTTATTTTTGCCTGTATTCTAGACTGTGTGATTGTCTACTTGTAGCAAAATCGGTTGAGTCGACAGATAGGTGTATCTCTCTTAAGTTCATAACTGTGGTGTCTTTTTTATTTACAATTACACATTGTGAAAGCTTACTTTCAGTCAATAGGTATGATTGAATACAGTCTGCATTATGTAGACTTAAGCTTAAGTAATTATTTCAGAATCAATGAATTTGTCTATAAATTTGTCATAGCAAGAATGGCAACTTCTTTAATTATCACTAATCAGAGGATGTAGGGCTAGTGTAAACCTCAATGCTTATGGTAGTATCTTTAATTTGTGTACAGTGTAGTTTTTGGCACAGGTGTAACTGGCGAATACCCGGCCTTTTTTTAGCGTTATTTAAGGTGATTCCACTTAATAAAGAGAGAATATTAACAAATTGGAAAGAGAATGTCAAAGCCTTATGTGCCTTGTGGCATAAAGAGATATAGGATATAGGCTAGGATTAACAAATTCTCAAACTTCATCTACTTGGTAATTATATTATGTATATCAGAAAATGCATTAAAATATAGGGGTCACCGTGCTCATTTTTGCACAACATGGATGGCCTTTATAGCAACTTTACGACCGATGAGGTTGTCATTACCTTTGGGTTATTGACCAAGTGTGAGGTCAAGATGGCTAGATATTGGCCAAGTTCTTTTTTTACGTGTTTATGGACCGAGATGGACTCGAGGTCCATAAACTCGCAAAAAAAAGAATGAGGCCAATATCAAGCCATCTTGACCAAACAAGCTTGGTCAATAAATGATTTTTTTTTTTTTTGGCTTTTCGGGGAAATTTTTCTTGCAGGACATGGCAGGTAGTCCCCAGCGGGCAAGATAGCTCCATCTTGCCTGCTCTGGTAGCCAATCACAGCGCATGATTTAATTCATCTTGCCCGCTCATGGAGCTAGCCATATAATAATTAACCTTAGTTAGCAGAAAGGGGCACTAGAAATTCTAAGAAAAGCACTCATT
This sequence comes from Orbicella faveolata, assembly GCF_042242905.1. NCBI lineage: Eukaryota > Metazoa > Cnidaria > Anthozoa > Scleractinia > Merulinidae > Orbicella > Orbicella faveolata. The sequence goes on along the minus strand of NW_028301536.1, from coordinate 4,968,082 downwards.
GGATTACATTTATTAGAGAAGTTAAACAAAATAGACCCTGAACTTACAATTTCAACCATGTTAGTTAGACAGGAGTTATGATTCTACTACAAACTTAAGAATTCTCTGTGTGTGCACATACCCAGCACTACCTATAGACTTGTTCTTTACAGGATTAAAATCAATATAGTTTTAAACAGAATTTCAAACTATTCTTCAAATCAAGATATATTGTAGATAACCTTGTGTAATTTCAATTCATGCATTTAAATGTGGGAATCACCATGCTTATTTAAGAAAAAACGAGCATTTATTTCGCTGTCGAGCTTAGCCTAAGGGAAATCCCTATGTTTTGTACGCGCACACACTGGCACATGCGCATGCACTAATGAGGCGTAAATTGTGCGGGATGCACAGTGCAATTCTGAGGAATCACCTTAATCCCAATGTAGTGGTATGTGTAACTGATTAGACTTTGCCTTTTGCATTTGACAGTTGGCCTTGATGCTGCTGGGAAAACCACCATTTTATACAAACTTAAACTTGGAGAAATAGTCACTACTATTCCTACCATTGGTAAGTACCATACTTTAGATAACTTAGATCAACGAGAGCAAAGAAACAACGCACACACATGAACAGTCATGTATTTTGTTTTAGTAGTACATGTATGTATCGAAAGAACAGAAAGTACAGAAGTACATATGCATAGTTTATCGGTGTATGACATTTGCAGAAGGCAGACTGCAGACTACATTTGGGCCAAAATAGCTGGTTAGCCAGAATGTCACCCAGGTTAGCCTGAATAGTGCTCAGGTTATCCTTTTTATGGTTAACTCTGGATAATGGAAATGGGAATACATGAGAATGCAATGAGTTAAAACAACAAACATTCTGCGGTCTGCGGTCTGCAGTCTGCAAATGTCATATGTACACCGATAGTGTATCTATACATCTCCCCACTGAAGGTTCATTGGGTTAACCTCCCATCCACCTCTATACTGTACTTTCTTATCAAAATTTTGGTATTTGAGCCCATTCACCATCCCCCCACCTTGCTGGAATTTCTGATAAGTTATTGTGTGTGTTGTAATCTTTGGCCCATATGAAAATACAGACGTTTGAATAACTGTATTGTACAAAGAATTGTATACATGTAAGTCAGATGAATCTAATGTGTTGCGCAGTGCCAATAGTAAAACATTTGGATTTCCAAACTTACATGATTCTGTGGTTCAGTGTTAATATTTTCTCTTCCCTCTGTTATAATAAAAGACAGATTGTCGTATAGTGGGCCACTACTCACTTATACCGTATTTTAAGAAAATTCCATCTATTTTACCCTTTTTACCAGGCTTCAATGTTGAGACAGTGGAGTACAAGAATATCTCGTTTACTGTTTGGGATGTTGGTGGCCAGGACAAAATTCGACCACTGTGGAGACACTACTTCACAAACACACAGGTGAATGTTTTGTTCTCTTGCAATTACAAGTCCACCCTGCAAGACAGTTCCCTTCTCTTTCTGTTCAGAGAGAGATGAAAGGCTTAAGAACCTCTGCTTACAGCTGCTCAATTCCCGATTGTGTATGTACAAACTACATGACCTGCACATCACATGCTGTGCTTTGTCATACAAAATGTTATGTACAGCTATTTTCATTTCACAACAAATTGTCCAAATCCCTGTTTTTTTGTTAATCACAAAAACTACAGAATTTCATTCTACAAAGAACTGAGCAGGAAAGTTACGTGTAGTCCAATATGTTTTGAGCCCTACAGTACCGCTCAAAAGTAAGTTACCACCTCTCGTCTCGTTTCTCGCGAGACGAGACTCTCGTCTCGCGAGACGAGACTCTCGTCTCGAGAGACGAGACTCTCGTCTCGCGAGAACCATTCAAGCGTATATTTTGGAATGAATTACAAGCAATTAGCTTGCGAGAAAACGATTAAATTCTCGCGACGCGGTGAAGTTTACCCCGCGAGAGCATCTGGTTTTGCAGGCTCTTGTTTCACACGCCACTTCAAGGGAGCCAACTTTAACTTACAAGCGAAAAACTTAAATGAAAGTGATGAAAAACGAACGGCAAAGACGTTCGCCGAAACTCGAGTTCGGCGGTCGCTTTAATTATTTCATTGCAGCGTGTTGACTTTGCGTAAATATGAACGACAGCTTTTAAGTGGAAACTTGCTTCGTAAGACCCAATACTATCATCGCAAATGAAGAAAGTGAATGGAAACATTGCTTTTTATTCTCAAATCAAGACGTTGGTGAAAGTGCTTGAGCAATCGATGAGTAAAGTGTCAATAGTTTACGGATTATTTTTAGTCCGTAACGCAGTGAATTTGCATAAGTGTACATGTCCTTTGAACTCGCTTTTGAATCGTAAAACCGTTGTTTTCATCCATAAAATTGAATGTAATCAGTCATAAAAATCGAAATATTAACCACCGGAAAGAGAACTTCGGTAAATCTGTACATGTTTCGTCTGACAGCGAGAAAGGAAGTGAATTTTTGATTACATAACAAATCGAAAACGTGACTTTGACTTTATGCACGCGTCCTTTGCTAAAATAACAATCGCACGTGGTAGAAGTGTTCAAAGAATTGGAACGTGAAATGGAACGCAGAAGACGTCAGTTTGAATACTGAAAGTTATGTTGATCCTAATTTCCTTGTTAAACGCGCTCACCAAGAGAGACAAAGTCTGTTGAGCGATTGATGGAAAGATTGCGATCCTTTGGTCAAATTAGTTGTGTTGATGTTGAACTCGCCTACATGTACATCGATCGATAAAAGGCTTTCGGAGAACCCTACAAACAAAGAGAAACGTTTAAAAAATGAAATGGCTTTATAGGAGTTTTTAATAGCAAATGCTGCGAGATAAGCTGTGTCACAGAACTCGCTTAACTGCAAAGTTAGCAACGCGCGTCGATCAGCGATCGAAACACGGTTATGAAAATTGTGAACCGCTCGAAGGCCAAGAATGGTCCTGAACGGTCCGTGTTTGCTTTTAAACATGTCACTGTTAACCTGTCTTTCATGTATACAGCACCTTTCTACTGAAGTGACGTTAATGATTTCATAAATCGCAGCGCTAGTTTGGCGAAAGAAGCCACTGGGATCGACCAGCAAAAGAAGCAATTTCAGCGTACAGGTCTGGACACCATGGAAGTCATGAACGATATGTTTTCGATTGAAAACTGAAAAATTTGCGGCGTATATATTCACAGATACCATTCTCAAACCATGTGGGTTGAAAATTTCTGGAGTTACATCTTTTATGAACGTGGTAAACATGGGAAATCCGGCGCCGGCGCTCGCAAGCGAAGCTTCGTCAGATCGCGCAAAGTTTCGCTGTGTTGTTGCTGCATTGTTTGCTTCACAATAGGCTATTAAAATCTCGCGAGAAGTTCAGGCAACCGTACTTACAGTTTTTTAAAGCTCTCGCGAGACGAGACTCTCGTCTCGCGAGACGAAAGTCTCGTCTCTCGAGACGAGAGTCGCGTCTCTCGAGACGAGATTCTCGTCTCGCGAGAAGGTGGTAACTTACTTTTGAGCGGTACTGTATTTGTCATGTACCATAGAATTCCGACAGTAACAGTCCCCCCAAAAATAATGGCCCACCCAAAAGTAACGGCCCTTTGAAGAAGTCACTAAAGAGAAAGTCTCTGCTCTCAAGTGCAATGTAGATGGAACATCCTGACTACAAGACTGAACACTGACTTAAAGAGTTATTTGTGATTTTATTTCAAACTGAAGTTTTCTTGAAACTATTATTTATGAGCTGTATTTGTCTAGCAGCAGAGTCAAATGATGTACTGTAACGTAATCAGATGTACTGTGATACATGTATATTGCGACCATTACACTTTTGCCCTACAGTTCCAACGTTTAGGGCCTTTTTTTGTTTATACAGTCTGCTTTGTTTATGTGGGTAGTTAAGAACATACATAAATGGAACTTTTAAATTCATGTGTTATGTGTCTGCTTTGTCTGAAGCGACTGTTTACTTACCATACAAACGTATTTTAACCATCTGAAAGTTAGGGCTACCCATAAGTAAGGGCTACCCGAAAGTAACGGCTACCCTTTTGCCTGCTAAATCCGAAAGTAACAGCCCCCATTGCTTTCAGAATTCTATGGTATATATTTTAAAAACTTGTTGAAAACCAGTATATAAATTCGTTATTTGCCTGATTTTTGATGGCCGCCCATCAAAGGATCTGGCAGGTATGAGCAGAGGTTCTCTCTCGTCTCTACTTGACTAGAAAGAGAAGGGAATCTTTATTTCACAGGGTACTGTGTACATTGTAAGGCATAAAATTAACGTGTGTATATCCTGGCATAATCAATCATATAAAATCAATCCTCAATTACATTTCTAGCATATTGATGTGATCACACCAATGCTAACAGTTTTGATTTTAGTTTTGCGCACATGTGTTTGATGTTTATGTTGCTGTTTTGTTTATCACTGTTTTTTATCTGTCTCCTAGGGTTTGATATTTGTTGTTGACAGTAATGATAAGGAAAGAATAAGAGAAGCCAACGATGAACTGCACAAAATGGTAAGTCATGTTGCCAGTTATTCAGAAGAAGCTTTGACATCTGAAAGCAAACTGTGCATACACTCAATTGATATGCACATTTTTTTGTATAAACACATATGTGGATGGCCGTACCCGCATATTAAATGCACATACATGTTGTAGGTCAAAATGAAATTCAGGTTAAAATGAAATCCTTTGTCTCTTAACCCTAATTATTCATGGATCTTGATGATTTCCCTAACAATTACATAATGCAAGCCTGCAAATAATTTTTGTCTGTAAAATTTTTTTTCGTGGATTTTGTAACACAAGTTGTTTGTTCACACGTGTATTCTGTATTTTCCCATGTATCATGTTTCCCACGATGTCTAAGGAAGTTTCATTAAACAATATTACAAAATGCTAATTTGCAACTTACAGCTTCAAGAAGAGGAACTGAGTGACGCTTATCTACTGGTGTTTGCAAACAAGCAGGATTTACCAAATGCCATGTCAGTCAGCGAATTAACAGACAAATTAGGACTTCACAACATTAAAAGCAGAAAGGTGAGAAATGCTAGATTTGGATCACAGGGTTCGTAGCCTGAATCCATGAATGGGTTTTATATCTGATAAAGTCTGCATACAAGGCCAGGTGGCCCAGCATGCTGGTGGCTGTCGGCAGTTTCTGTTGCATGATACAACTAGGATTATTTTTATCCCATACCTAGATGGGATGCTAGTCCCTCACAGGTTTACCCCCCAGCACTAACTATTTGGGTACCCATTTATACACCTGGGTGGAGAGAGGCACTGTAAGAGTAAAGTGTCTTGCCTAAGACTGCAACAATGTCCCCAACCAGGCCTCCAACCCTGACCGCCCGATCCAGACTCAAGCACATTAATCAAGAGATGACCATGCCTCCACAGGTTTTATGTCTGATATAGTCCATTCTCTGGTGTACATTTGTCTCTGCCTACAGCATAAGATGTGGCTGTTACATGGTCATGTTTCGGTAGAGAGATTTGTAGTTGTTTTTCATGTGCAAAAACATTTCCGGAATTGTATTTGGGAAGTTATTTCAGTTCATGATGAATGTTTAAAGTTTCCCAGAAGAACTTGCCATTTTTATTGAGCCACAGAATTTGGCATGGTCAAAGAAACATGAAAGGCTTTGAAAATGATACAAAACCGTAATTAGGACCCAAAGTCCCTTTGGAAAGGCCCAACAGGAAAACGAACAATCATTTTTAGGAGTTCTATTTCATCTACAAATGTTTTGCACATGTTCTATGAGAAAGGAACCAGCATGAATCCCGTGTATGTACATGAATTAATAAATGTAATAATAATTATAATAAATTAGGACAACATGATGTTCATGTGACTTCCACAGCGTGAAAAGTAACCAATCACAGGAAATGACTTTTACACTGTTGAGCTTACTCATTGACTAGCTTAAAGGTTGCGAATTTGTTTTAATATTTTCCCTTTTATTTTCTCATTAGTGGTATGTGCAAGCAGCATGCGCCACTGAGGGAACCGGCCTGTACGAAGGACTCGATTGGCTCTCAAATGAACTTTCCAAGTGACCTTGCTGAGTTGGAAACGTAGAGTTTTTATACATTAAATATTGTAAACAGCTAATTTTGTTTGACATTTCAAGATCAGTTTCTAATGGGTCAAGGTATTTATAAGCGATCAAGTCAGTCAACTGTCATTTACTTGTGGTTTGTAACTTAACAACCTCACATAGTAGATTGTGGACTTCTTGTTGGTTCTGTACAATTCTGAACAAGTTGACTGTGAGGACACTCGAGCCATGAACACTTGAAACTTTTTTGTTACTTTTTTTGTGGCACTAGAATGAGGACTTTTCATATTATGTAAAGGATTAGCCATCGTACATCCTGATCTTTTACATAAGATATAAAAAGGCTTCATTTTATAGTCACCAAAAAATATATAGACAAAGAAATGTTATGTGTTGCGGCTCCAGTGTCCGTACTGTGAGAGTAACGTGTTTGTTGTAGGCACTTGTGAAATTAGAATTATCAAAAGAGCTCTGTATTTGCATTGCTATCAAGTAAGGGACCTTTAAGGTTAGATATATATTTTTTGCGGTTTATCAGTAATGTAGGCTTGCTTATACAAATTTATTTTGATGGTAACTGGACAAATTGGTTTGAAATCGTACTCCAACTGAAAACCACGATCAAGGTAATTAATTTACTTCTATCGCGGTTTAAGAACTTTTGAGACTTTTCAGTTAAAATAATGTTTATTTTACTACAGTTCACCAGATGGCAACGAATTTCAAACTCCACAGAGCATTAGCATTAAAAGAAATCCTTTTATACAAGAGAAATTGAAACGTTGGTTAGCGTTTTCTTGTGGATTAGTGGAAAATCGGTTACTGAACAACTCGGCTTAGTCTTGTTAAAGCTGTTGGCAAAAGGTTGAATTGGAGGACAAAATCCGGTTACCGATTAATCATATCTGTCACAAAATTTGAAGAAGTGTAGGCAAAGCAACTGAAAATCTCCCATCAGAACAAAGGACAAAAATTCGTTTGAGTGTGAAATTATTCAATCACAAGACGAAACCCTTATGGGTGTTCACGCTCCATTTCAATGAAGACATCGAGTGTGTTATCAGCCAATCTCATTCGAGAATTGTTAGGTTTGATTCTTCAAGGAGGAAATTACAGTGTTTGATTAGTTTTTCTGGGAAACCTTTAACTGAAAAATGTATTCAAGCGAAAAATAAAATGCTTCAGTTTTCAACATGAAACTAATCCCACCTCAGTAGTGCATTTTGATTCGTTTACAAATTCTTATTGTTAGCCTGTTTGTAACTATTGTAGTAATTTAAGTGAAGCGTTTAGAAGAATCCTTACTCAAGTCAGTATGATGTTTGTGGAAAAGCGTTTAAAGATATATAAATAAAAAGAGACAACTTCATCTTGGTGGCATCGTTATGATCATTCACTCAATTGAAGGGTGGGTTGGGGAGGAGGAGGTGGTAGACGACAGTGAGACCAATGTCTTATCTCGGGGAAGGGTTTCGTGGGGAAGGGGGTCCAGTCCCCCTTTTTATGTTCCAAAGTGTGACTAAAAGGGCCTGCACCTTTTGGAGCAAGATAAGCCCGTCTTTATCCATAAACATTTTGCACCTTTACACAGATCTCTTCTTTTTTTTTTTTTTTTTTTTTTTTTTGTATCCGTTGAAAATTGACTTTATCACTATGCAAACAAAACGCATACAAACACCTACCAGTATTGACAGTTATAATTCTGTAATTGTCTGATATCCCACTCATAATTACTTTATACCAAAACTTTAAATGTTAGGTTAAACAGGTGTGAAGAGCTCGACTACAAACTAGTTCAAACTCAACGTTTTTTAGTTCAGAGAGCACATGGCTTTATAAACTACTTTGACTAATGTCACGTACCTTGAGACCTCATTTAGACTATTTTGTTATATAGTTATTAAAAAGACGATTTTCACTGAGTGTCAAAAGTAATTCGCATTTACTACAATTGTTTTCAATTGCCAATTTATTATACACTACTCAGCCAATCACAAACCGTGGTAAAACCAAAACTAAGACCAAAGTAATTGATTACTTTCGACATTTCATTGAAAACCGCTCTACTAAGCTTACTGAAAAAAAAGAAAAAACAAAAACGCGCCACTTTCTCAACCAATCAGAAGTAAAAGAGAAAGCAATCGTTAGTGGCGCGGACATGTTTTCCCGCGCTTTACGTCGACTACTTGTATTAACTTCGATTTTTTGATTGGTCCAGTGGGATATCTCCGTGTGACCTTTGAGATTGGCCAGGGATAATTATTTTGCTTTTGGTTTTACAAGACTTCGTTGAAAAACACTGTAATGGTGAATGAACCGTTAGCTGAAATAAATATTTCGAGCGTTATGAGCCCATGCTGTAGAAAACGTTTCTCCAGGAGCCATACATTAGTTTTGTTCACCCAACGTTTTAAAGTTAGAACGTTTTATTTACAATTGTATTAACAAAGCCTCAAACTGAGTTTCCTTAACGAATTCCACACGCTGCGTTTTTTTACTTTGAGTTTATTTCATAAATGATTCCCAAATCACCTTGAAATAAGCCAAGATCTGAATTTGTGTAGAAGAAAGAAAAATAATTGTGCCACAGGAAAACCAACAATCAAGAATATCGATAGGTAAGCTGTGTAAATGAGCGGCTCGTCACCAGACTCCAGCGAGGGGTAAAATACTGGATTTAAATTGAGATCAATCTTCACTTCCGTTAAAATAAACACTATGGTGAAAACAACGTACGCGGCACCGAACATGTAGGCGTACATGACGTGAAAAAGCCTCACGGGGATGTGACTGGCCAGTGTGTCCACAATCATGAGAACAAGATGAAGGACATGCTTTGGAACGTCCAGGATCCCAAGAAAGGTGTAACGCACTTTAAAGAATAACGCAAAGTAAGCGATCATACAGACGAAGGAGCTGTCTGCGGCGAGGGTGTGTAACACCCACAGGACCTCGTGGTGCCAAGAGAGATGGTTTGTAGTTGGAGGTAGGCTGTCGTCGTTCTCGTCTGGTTTTAAAGCGCAGGAATTGGAATTCAACGGGTCACTGCTATCTTGGGTGATTCTGTCATACTGGTCACTCTCTTTGGATCCGCACATCGAGCGATGGAATGCGGTCAGCGAGCCAACCAGAAAATACAACGCGGTCACCGCTAGGCTCCAGTTTCCCAAGTGAATGATCCAGCCCCCTGTCGGTTGATCTAAGCCAATCCAAACCAGGTGACCAATGGATAGTGCAGCGTAAAATAAGCGAAGGAAAGCGAACAGTGGTCGTGGCAGGCCCTGTATTGACAAGAAAAAAATAGAATAAGATGTTGTGGAAAGACCGCCTCACTTGTTCACAGTGCAACAGGGGTGGTTATTGAAGCAGACCAGATTACGGGACATCGATACAACTCAATATTGAAGCATTTCTTAGTATAATCAACTTAAAAAAATAAGTAAATACTTTGCAAATTACACAGCTAACGTTCTTCATCACAAATACTACAGAATGGTGTTTGTTATGATACGGTTAAACCGGCCATAATTTTGGATGATGAAAAAAACACTCAAAAAAAGTTCTTTTTTTCATTTTGTCGACGCAGCTATATATACATGTACTAAAGCATGATTGGAAACTTCAGTCGTTGATTCTCGAATCTTCGCGAAGCTTATAAGCTAAGCAAATAAACCTTTCGCTGTCTTCGGTCCTTTTTAAAACAACAAGTCGTTTACTTGAAGGCTTAAATGAAACATAAAAGATTTATTCTTCATAACCATCCAACCATCGAGTAAACGATATAACTGAATATGATTAGCGCGCTTTTTATAGTCAAAAAGTTGAAAACTTTGATCAATCTGTTGCGCTGTTGTTCTCATTTCGCTTCTGAAAAACAAAAGTTTGCCGAAAAGCCTCTGTCAAATCATTGCAGTTTTATTGAGCCACTAACTCTTTTGCTGACTTTTTTAAAGGCGTAATTAAAAATTCTAGTCATAATTATTATTATGTATGCAAATCCTCCGACCTGTCTAAGAGGCAACCTTTGATATGCTTACCACGAAACAACGAAAACAAGTTCATTTTTATTCACATCTACCATCGTTCGGAGACAAGTCTCTAGTTCTATTCTTAGCTGGGGTCTGGCCTGCTCAGTTGAAAATTAAAATATAACTTTTAAAGCTCACTTCCTTCCTGCAACGAAATTTAGGCGGTTAATTAATAAGCAGAGGAATATAATTTAAATGTTGATTTAAATGGTATTCGAAGAGAAGAAACATTTCTACCAACAGAACGCAGACTTGTATAACTTGCGATTTAAGCTATACAGATAACACGTTCCCGAACTAGGGCAGAGAGAAATTACTGTTATAATTCGAATTCGTGCCTTAAGATTCCGCAATGCTTCAGCGTGTTGTGAAAACTCATCTGTTTGGCGCGTGAAAGTATTTCACTTATCGGCATGGCTTATAACAGGACTAGCGGTTAACAACACACTTACCGGGGCATCGGTAAAGGCCCTGGAGTCGTGATATCGTAATCCAAGCTTCCTAATGCTACATTCCTCGCCGAGGGCCTTACAGCAACGGCCCATACTTACTCTGACGAAGGTCCTCAGACGTCAACAACAAGATACCAACTGAACAAAAGAATGGTCTAAGAGAAATGCAAATCTACATAAATCGCTTTTAGGCGGGAATCGATCCCTTTCTTTCAAGCGAAAACAATGAGAATTGAATGTTCATTCAAGCTTGAGTATTTTAAGGGTATTTAAAACAACGCTAAAAGCTTGCTCGCGGCAAAAGAAAAGAAGGCTTTTTCATTTTTAGAAGTGTTTGTAATTAAGTTATATTTCCTCAATTTGAGATAAAATGACTCGTTTTGAGTTCCGAGTAGAGGCTATTGCAATTGTTGATCTCAATCACTCGTACAAACTTTCCTTATTAATATTCTGGTAGCGATTTCTTGACACATTCTCTGTTAAATTCACTGAGGCGTTTAACATTTCTTTATTATTTACTTCATCAAACGCGCCCCACCGTTAACTCCCGCTCAAATCTGCATAGCGCTTTTTGACGCTTCATTGCTTAAATGCTTTGCTGCGTGAAAAGTGCGCAATATTTGTTCAGTTTGTTCCAATATGTCGACCATCAAAAAGTGGCTGAAAGTAGTATTCTCCGAGGAATTTAGTATCCACAGCTTGTCACTGAAGTTTCCAAATGCCGAGTTGTTTTCAGAATCACCGGTAAGTAAGTAATTGGTGCTGAAGTTCCTAACAGACAAGACTCATTTGTAAACAAAATCTAAAATTTTTAGCAACTCTTCGGTCGTTGTTGGAAGTTTATCTATTAAATCCCGTTTTGCCGCGTATTGCAAGCTTAGGCTTTTTAAAAAAAGTCCATAAAAGGTCCATAAAAGACTTCTGCTTCATCTTCTTTGTATCATGTCTACGATGTTCCGGTTTAATCGGCCCAAGAGGAAAGATTGACTTCGTAGTACGGATATCCCTGCGCTTTCGTCACCTTTTCTTAAATTCTCCTAATTTGATCAAATTTACTTCTTTCTTTGAAGGCTATTTCGTTGCTCAAATTCTGGAGTTTGAAAAAGCACTTGGCCATCGCTCTTGAAATAGCCGCTTGCCACTTCCTTCCTGTGACCGGCTGTACATGTAGCGATGTAACCCTATGTTCCTGTGCGAAAGCTTTTTTCTTGCCTATATTAGGTGCTCAGTTTAAGTCTATTTTCCCATCATTGTTACTAAAGAACGAAATAGTGTTTTAATTGGAATTTAGTTGTCATGATTTAGAGACTATCGGGAATCCCATTGGGCTGCAATATCTGTGCTATTTTGAAAACACTCAAGTTTTTGAGTTGTTGTCATGTTTTTCTTTACTTTTCTTTCTGCGAACATCGGCTTCAATGAACTGAGAAGACAGCTACTGAGTCTCGTAATTGCAAAACAGCTAAGGCGTAGAGTACATTGAAGTACAATCATTGCCCAGGGGTAACTTCTGGAGTTTATTTTGTACATCGATCCTTCAAAGATCTGATTGGTTTTTTGTCACTGCGTGCGACTTCTTGTCCTCGCGCGAGCGATCACGGTAACCAATAAGAAATCTCCTTTGTGCTACATGTGCGTCATTGCATGAAAATTTCAACCCGAATTTCAATCGTTTTTCTTTTATCGCAGAATTGAGAGTGGGGAATAACTGAGATTAAAAATGTTGTCCGTTAATATCTTAGTTTTTCCCACGCATGACTTCAAATGAGAGACAATTTTTTTCAATTCAATCCCGTTTCAGTGGTTCCCACCGGCGTTATTCATCATTTACCGTCTCGTGTTGACGTCATGCTGTGTGATCTTCACAATGGAAAGTATTCTCAGCACTCCCAGTTATCTGTGGCTGTTGCAGTTGGACAACTGGAGTATTTCCGCAGTTTGTCTGTATTTCGTCCTTTCCACTCTACTCCTCGTTTACCACACAATTAAAACTTGGAAAGATGACAAAAGAAGAGAAGAGGAGGAGAAAGCGAAACACGAGCACCACACGGAAAAGAGCCACTTGGCAGAGGAGGAACTGGGTGCAAGCGAAACAGACCTGCTTTGGGCGGCAAGCGAAGATGGAGAGTCACACCAGGTAGATTATCACGAAGACAAACTTCCCTGTTACCACAAAGTAGTGTGGCTTTTGCAAACCATGGCGGGAAATAGCATATTGGTGGTCTCATTTTGCTACCTGGTTCTGGAGGGGCAATTGAACTCTTTAGTCCTTGCCATGTACTTTACATTCACTGCCTTCATGATCATTGAGGCAATATTCAGCTTCGCACCAATCAGGTTGCTGCATGTTGTTTATTCATACATTTTTACGCTAGCATACGTCCTTGTTGTTGTTTTATTTTACTTCATAATTACTGATCCTAACAATGCGCCTGATGACCTGCCTCGATTTGTAAATAGGATCCATGATCCATTTTCTTCTGCAATGGTATTTCTCATTCTAATAATTGGACAGCCTTTATTTCAGTTGCTGTACTTTGCTATCCATAAACTTAAATGCTTCGTGTATATTAAGTATTACGGTTACTAAATCAATTGTTTTGTTCACTTAGAGGATGAAATACTATGTTCGGCCTGTTTTGCCATAGATCAAGTAGTATTTTTATATATACAGATCGTTAGAGTAATGAAATTAAATAAAAGATAGATTAACTTTTATTTCATCGATATCTTCATATTAAAACAATCTCAAAATAATAGTATTTTGATAGGATTTTATGAAAACCAAAACCAAAACAAGCAAACGAACAAGCAAACAAAAACTTAAACACAAAGAAATTTCCTCTGTCAACCACTAGTTCCAAGGTACAATTGAATAATGGAATCCCGTGAATTGGAGCTCTTATTGTTTCGAACCTTTCTATTATTCGAAGTAACTTTTTGCTCCTTTGGCAAACCAACAACAACAACGACAACAACATAGGGTGAAAATTCGAACCTTCCGATTTTTTTCGAACCAGTTTCCATTGTTTCCAAAAATAGGTCTTCTACTGTACTTTAATTAAGTGGAGAGATACAGATGTCCTTGAACTAAACCGAACCCTATAACAGGCAAATAATGCCATTTTATTTCATAGAATAACTGAGCTACTACGCGCTCTCTCATTGGCCGATAGGTGTGTCTGTATGAAAGTATGTAAACACGGTTGTGACGTTTTAGATTCGCGTGTAGTTTAGAGAAATATTTGATAAAAGCAGTAGAGGACTATTTTCCGCTTTTACATAGCTTCATCTAAACACTCGGGTGGTTGGGAGAATTCTCGAAAGTTATCCAAACTCTCGACTGCGTCTCTGGTTTGAATAACTGTCTCGAATTCTCCTAAACTCCGCCCCCTCCCCCTCCCCATCGTGTATGGAAGAGGCCATGTAAATGCGGAAAAAAATAATCTATTGCTTAAATAGATAGTGCAACTGTAAATATAGGATCCGAACCAGATTCATGTGCTGTATTTGATCGCGTTTCGTAAGGCTGGACCAAAATTGCTGGCCTGAAGTAAGACGAAAAACGGTTTCTTCTTGATAGAAAACAATTTTCTGTTGTACCTTAAAAACATTATATCTTCGTAAGCGTATTGTAGCCTGCAGAACAGACGGATTAGCGGGGCAGTGAGCGAGACGCGATACACGAGCGCGAAGCGCGAGACGAAAAACGCTTCGCGCTCGTGATCGCGTTCCGCGCTCGTGTATCGCATTTCGCTCTCTACCCCGCCATTCCGTTTCTGCAGGCTAGCGTATTATAAAACTGAGACCTGGAAATGCTATTTTTCTGCACGGACTTATTTGTAGTACAATAACAAGAGGTTGTGAAACTTTTACTGTATGCATTTGATGGGACAAACGGCAAAATACCGATTAGTTCCAACTGCTCTGTTTTGTCATTTCCTTCTCTAGAAGCAAAGTGTGTAATACAAAATTTACACAACATTAAATGCTGGAGTAGAAAAGGATGAGAATAAAATTTAGAATGAAAAACCTATCAAGGGAATATTACAACGTAATAAAAACGGTACAAAGTTTAGAACAGAATTGGCTAGCCAACGTATATTTTAGATGTTTTACGTTGTCAACAAAAATTACAAATTTCTTGCATGTTTATTTGTTGTTGAAGGTTAATGGTTTCCCCGTTTTCGTAGCCTAATACTGCAGCATTCACTCAACATTGATGATCTGGGAAGCCTTAACTGTGTCAAATTGAACGAAAATTAAATCTCTCATTTCTTTGTGAATAACCAGTGGCGTCGTGGGGTCATGTTTATCCTTTTTTTCACCTTTCGTAGCCCGAAGTTTTTCTTAGAATTTTAAAAAAAGAGTTCTCTCCTTACTGCTCATCGTACAGTTAGGCAACTCCACACTACGCCAGGGAAATTTGAAAACGCAGCTTTATTTCTACGATTACGCCTACGCTCCACACTAATCCGGACCAAGAAAAGAAGCTTTTCGAAACGCTCCTCAAACCGTACCGGGGGAATCTCAAAAGGCCGGCTTGGTGTTTTCAGTGTGGACGGAAAACCGTTTGAAAACAGAGCTTTTCGAAAACGAAGACTTAACGATAATTATGGTTTTCCTTCCCAAGATTTCCTCAAACACAAATCCAAAATGATCGGTGATCACGGTTGTGTTTTTAAATTTCTCCGAATTAGTGTGAACGGAAAACACTTGATGCGTTTAATTTCGGAGCGAAAGCTTCGTTTTCAAATTTCTATGGCGTAGTGTGGACGAGGCTTAAAGGGAGGAGAGGTAAAAGGATATATATTGAACATTTTCTACAAAATGAGTTATATTTTAATATTCGTTTGACTCTCTGATATGCCCGATAAACACAATTTAACAAAACCATGTTAATATTAGTACCAGGCAGTAATGGTTTGCTAAAACTAACTAATCCTGAAACATATCAGTGGAAAAAACAAAACTTATACTATATACTTGTCCATCGAGATCCTGAGATTCCTAACGTTGCACCAATTGTGTAAATAGCGCGAGGAATTTGAAAACCCAGGTTTCACTCTGAAAACTCACCAAATCAGTGTTTTACGTTCACACTACGCCGGAAAATTTTGTAAATGCAACAATGGCTAGGCGTTGTTCGGGAAACGCGCCCGCGCTCTCGGGGAGGAACAAAGACCGGACGCGAGAGAGCGGGGAAAATCGAGACTACCATGACCGGTCATTTTGGATACAGGGAAATCACATGATTATCGTGACGTCATCGTTTTCGAAAAACTCCGTTTTCAAAATGATTTCCGTCAACATGAAAACGAAAAGTTGGCTTTTTCAAATTTCTCCGGTTTGACGAGCGTTTTCGAAAAGCTCCGTTTTCGCGAAGGATTAGTGTGGACCGCAGGCTAGGCCTAACAGTAGAAATAAAGCTGCGTTTTCAAATTTATCCGGGACATATGATCCTGGCATACGCTACATGAACTGTGAAGTTGGTATTGCTTGTTTTGTGGATGGTCAGTGTTTGTCATCAATTTACCTGCCTGTCAAACTTTGTAAACAATTTCCACATGGATATATGACTGCTAAATTAATGGCCCTGGAGAAGATGAAATCGAAGATTGGCAAGTTAGATGCCTGGCATTTTTTACGCAACTAACATTACAATGAAATTTATGAAGAACAAAAAGAAGTTAAAAAGATCAGTTGAATTGAACTCGGTTTAATTCTTTGAAAATGTTCAAATATTGAGGCCGGCTGATTGACTGGGAGAGGTAAAGTTGTTTTAGTTTCCTAAATATTTGAAATTATGTTTGAACAAACTGGAGCATTTTTCTTGTTTGTTTAACAATTTCCGGGCCACGTATACTACAAAATGACCGTTAAAATTAAAAAAAAAAAAAGGAACTATAGGCATAATTTTTGTCTGATCAACATTTTTTGAGAAAATTTTGTTATGGTAATGATTTTAAAAGACATAGATCAGAGTTTTCATGAACACAGCTAGCAAGCTTTCGTATGAATTTTGGAAAGATAAACGGTGGGACTATTTACTTCATTGTTCTGTTAATTTTTCTCTTTACAGCCATCGAGTTCTTTTGTTAGTTAAACAAAGGTTTGAAAGAACCGATGCGGTACGGTTTTAAGCAATTGTGTATGGGGGGTGTTGTTCGTTAAACAGGACGCATTTGTCCTAACTAATATCAGGGACCCGAATTCTTTCCAGGAGCTATTCAATGTAGAAACCTTACAACTTGAGAACTGAATGACTGCAAAAAGCTTTTGACTCCAAAATTACATGGACGGAAAAGCATTGCCAGGACCGAGAACACAACAAAACTCAGAGGTACTTGTGTTAAATTTTGAATTCCCAATGACCGCTCTTTTCGCATAATCTTCACGGTGTTTGCCTTTAATTTTTCAACAACCCCACCATTCCACGCTTGCACGCCTGTATTTGCAAAGCTGCGATTTTTTCGAGCTGCACAAAAGTATATTATATTATACGACTTACATGCCGTTTCGTTCTTCCACAACTAACTGTTATCATTTGACCAGCCGCACAAGAGCAAAATGTTTGTCGCACATTTTGTCCGTTTTGCACTGATTTTGCTCATTTGCCGGAGTGAATTTTGCCATGGTGAGGAAGAACAACAAGCAAAGGACAAATTACAAGGTATGTTTTGTGGCGTAGCTCACTTACTGAATAATTACGCCAACTTTTTGTTGTTTTTTTCTGGGCCTGTCCTCGTGTACTGGTCCATAATAACCGATACAAAAGACCCATCAATATACAACACAGCTAAACAAAGGCTCGTAAAGAAAGGGGTACAATGGTTATTCCCTCTGTGTACCAGTACAACAGAACACAACCGTTTCTTTCTTTGCATAGACTCGCAAGCGAGTGAAACAGTTCATTACACCATTATACAAATCGATAAATTCTGCCAGGGAAAGTCGGGACCTCTTGAAGTCTTAGAAATTGTTTGGCGTGAAAAAATTCGCAACAAACAATTGGTCCTTTTTATCGTGCTTGTTTTAAAATAGCGAGCTCTAGACCAGAAGTTTTTTTCTTGTTTTGTGCTGAGATTCTCCATTGTCAACCCAACGACCATTGACAAAACGATTTACTGACACATTTAGAGATGAATACTTTCCAGCCAAAATTGTTAATCTTTTGTTCACATAGTAACGAGTATATTTTAAGTTAAAATTTATTCAAATTCGGCTTCTAAGTTTTCCTTTATTGCGTGGACGTGGATGTCTGAAACTTGTATCAGATATTCGAAACAATATGGGGTATTGTAGAAGACTTGAAGAAAGCTGTCACCTTCTTTGCTAAAAATTAAAAAGGTTATTGATGAAATCATACTTTAAAATATTAACTTTGAAATAGTCACTTTGTGTACTTTACCGTAAAAATTGTTTACGTAGCAAGCATTTTAATTTAGAGTCTAGTTTATTTACTAAATTAATGTTTACACGTTTCAGAAGCATTGAAGTCAGTTGAAGAGTATAAAGTCAGAAACAAAAGAGCAGGTTTGTAATGGAGTATTCTGTTTTATATAGACTGAGTAAGGTAACCGTAGTAACAGGCGTGGTTTTGTCAATATCATGAACGTGACTGATGCCCAGAATACGAGTACATCTCACCCCCACGATGTCGCGCCGCCATTTTTTTTGTTTTTTTTGCGCGGTTTTCTTTCGCGTCACGCAAGACGGACTTGGCGAGAGAGGGACTAGCCGTGGTCTAACTGACGCCATGAACCACCAAAGAAAATTTAATTCCCGTCTACACTATAACGGAGGAATTTGAAAACGAAGGTTTCACTTCGAGAACGTATCAAATGTTTCCGTCCACACTACGCAGAAGGAATTTATAAACGCAACAATCACCGGTCAGTTTGGATTTGTGCTTGAGGAAAACTCGGTCAGGAAAATCACCTGATTGTCGTGACGCCCTTGTTTTCGAGAAGGATCCGTTTTCATAATGTTTTCCGTCCACACGAAAAGGAAAAGCCAGCGTATTCAAATTCCTTCTGTTAGGTCTACCGTCCACACTAATCCGTTACGAAAACGAAGCTTTCCGAAAACGCTCTTCAAACCGGAGGAATTTCAAAACGCCGGCTTTGCGTTTTAGTGTGGACGGAGAACGTTTTGAACGGAGCTTTTCGAAAACGATGGCGTTCGATAATCGTGTGATTTCCCTGACCGAGTTTTCCTCAAACACAAAGCCAGAATGACCGGTGATTGTTGCGTTTTTAAATTCCTCCAGCGTAGTGTGGACGGAAAGCATTTAAGGTGTTTCAAGGGTAAAACCTCCGTTTTCAAATTCCTCTGGCGAGTGTGGACGGGGCCTTGACGATTGATTGTAAGAACAATTAAGACTAGGTTTACACTAGAGAAGATTTTTTCGGATTCGTAAAAGTTTCCGGATTCATCAATATTAGAGTAGTCGGATTAGTAGGGGTTTACACTGAAAGGATATTCGGATTCCTTACCGTTTACGCACGACGATAACTCCGAGAACATTCATGATGGAAAGGTTAAAAAGTCGACAACGAGAAACAAAATGCCTGTGAAAACAAGGCTAGGACCGGCTAGGGGAAGGTTGAGACAGTCTGAAGTTTTCTTTCCACTAGCTGACCACGGTACTGTTGTTCATCGTGTCATGTCCCTCCAGGCATTTATTCTGGTCTTTATTTAATATCTAGAACCGTCGAGGTTTTCGATCGTGCCATCGTCGTCATCTGCGCAGTAAAGTATGTAGGTATGGAAGGCGTCGATATCGATTGCGTCGATAAATTGGATTTCTGATGATTATGGCATTACCCATTATAAAAGTGATTGCCTACACCTTTAACAGCACGAGGTAATCAGCCAGCGATCACCATCAAATGGCCATGAATGTGCCTACGACTCGACTACGACTGGATCATGTAATCCGCCATTTTCGTTCCTCCGCAAACTCAAAAGATCGCAGACAAAACTCTCCGGATCAAGAGTTTTCGGATTCAAAGCTCCCACTTTAAATTCCGGATTCAAAATCTCCGGAGACACGTCCAAACCGGAGAGTTTTTATTTCGGATTCGTCCACTTTTGTGTAAACGGCTAAATCAATCCGGTACTAAAACGTTCCGGACTCATCACGAATCCGGAACAATTTCGTCTAGTGTAAACCTAGTCTAAGTATATTTTCCTGGTTGCACCGTATCTTTGAAAGCAAGCGTATGTTATCGTGACGAGCCAAAACACAAGAAACGAACTGAATATACTATGATGTACTGCAATGATATAAACTGACCAGTGTAGTATGTTTATTATCATCTAATAAGAGTTTTTCTTGTATTTCGCATAATGATTTAAGGTTCTTTCGATATAGTTATCAATAAGGTTAGGAGCTCGAGATGTCTATCACATGACAGTTGATGAGGCAACCTCGTTTCCAGGGTCTCTCATCTTCCCGCCCTCCCAGAGCGAGAGACCCTCGGAACGAGGTTGTTGACGAGGACGCAGCATTCACGCCTAGAAATCGAGAGAAAATCGGATCTAATTGTTTTAGTATAAATCTACTAGGAAGGCTACTAGTCATTGAAAACTTTATCTAAATCCTCTTCACTGACACTTTGAAAACGCAAAAAATCGAGAATTACTAGTGAGAGGATAAGAGAATTAAACGGCATCCTGATAGAATGCTTCTAAATTTATGATTAACTTGGGATATAAGCTATGTGTTCTTTCGCTCGCTTTCTTGTTCTCTGCTGATGATCAGGAAAAAAGTAGCAGTCGCCCAAACCTGTTTCTCTGAAGTGCTATCCTCGTAACGCATCATGACAATCAAA
The DNA here is from genome assembly GCF_042242905.1 of Orbicella faveolata. Taxonomy (NCBI): domain Eukaryota; kingdom Metazoa; phylum Cnidaria; class Anthozoa; order Scleractinia; family Merulinidae; genus Orbicella; species Orbicella faveolata. The sequence continues at coordinate 4,947,657 of NW_028301536.1, read as the reverse complement.
ATGCACTAATTATTGACAACTCTGGTATAGCTTCCATCGTTATATGCATTCATTCCTGCTTGAATTCGTTATATTTCTCTCAGCACCTTGCAAAGATGGCTACCATGATTGCTCGATTTACAAGCCTTACTGTAAACACAACTCTTATAAAGAGTTTGTCAGCAAATACTGCAAGAAGACGTGTAACCTTTGTCCTAAACGTAAGTTGCTTATTTTCTTATTATATAATAATTTAAAAGATATGGTCCTCCCCCCCGCTCTCTTAATGATTACATGTTTAATCATAGCGGATATTTTTTTTTGGGGGGGGGGGGGGGAAAGGGGAGGCAAGACAAATGATGTCCTTCCCAGAGTCGATTTTGTACTGAGGTCCTTCCAGTTAAAAATTTCGAAAATTTAAGGTGGCTCTGAAACCTGTCAAGAATTTTTTAAACTTTGTAAAGTTGCATCTTATCATGCTTATCACTATTCGATAATAAAAAAAGGGGGTCACCGAGCTCGTTTTTGAGTAATAAGCGCTTAAATCTAAAATTAAGGGTGTTTTAACAGGTTTTACCGTTGCTATGGTAGTCTGTTATAGATAAACTTGTTTGCCAATGATTGGGCATTTGTGCGATGCCATTATTGTGGCATCACTTGTTTAACAGTGACAGTATCCATCCTTCAAAGTATAGCTTTTAGAAAAGTGTTTGAAACTGTTGCTAGCCTCCTTAATGGTCTCCCGTTGTATTGTTCACTGACTTCGTTCCAAGGGTTTAGAAAAGGGCAGCACTGTTCTTAAGTAGGTACGTAAAAGGGGTAGATTTTTTTATATATATAAATGCTATGCGAAAGGGTCACCTATTCTGTCAAAGTGGTATGCAAAAGTGTAAGGGGTAGGAACTCGAGGCGGGGCTTCCCCGTATAAAAGTTTGCTGAGTAACCCCCAGAGCTTTGGTACCTCTAAGTAAATTTGAATTTGAAACGATCAGTATTAAAGTACTTGAATATTATGTTAGAAAACAAAATAAAATGAGAAAAAAATTGGCTAGAAAAATTGGTATAGTTAAATCGAACAGCACCCCAAAATGGCTATCCTGTCACATTTTAGGATTTCTTTCAAAATGTCTGACGATAACTTTCTTTCGATATTTTATTATCTAACCAGAGGCTTATTTAGGGGATTTTCTCTATAAGCCTTTCGCTGAAATTTATGAGAGACCACTCAGGTTTGAAACATAAACTTACAGAGTATTGTAGTTTTTAGGGGTTTTTGTCAGAGACAGCTCCGTGTGAACGAAAAGCTTTTAGCTATAGTTGATGCAAACTTGCTAAATATTGCAGCCTTTATCAAAAGACCGTATCATAAGCTTCAAAAAAACATGGCGAATTTAGTTTCAAAACACGAAGCACGAAGCACTGAGACTAGTCTGAAGACACGATTGCCACTGTTTCAATGAAAAGTTTTTAACTGTACTGAAGACGAAATGCTTTCACTAGTTAGCGTTTTGTCTACAGTTTAATTATCATAACTACATGTACATGAAAAGCACCCAGTTTTTTACTCTTTGTTGTCGTTGTTGTTGTTACTGTTGTTGTTGCTGTTGTTGTTGTCGGTTGTTTCAGAATGCCGCGATATAGTTCCCTATTGTGAAGTAATTAAGAATCGGTGCCAAGACAAAGTCATTGGCGTGTCAATGAGATTCTACTGCTCGAAGACCTGTTCAGTGTGTGGAGGTAGGAACTCACGATATCACTGATTGAAGGTTATAAGCATCATGTGATCAGCTGGAATTTAAGCTGTTTCTTTCCTTAGCATATTTAAAACCCGTAGAGTTCCGATATCAAGTTTCCCCTTCCCCGAGATAAAAAGCCAATAAGGCTCTTTCTCAATCCTTCACCGAAGAGACCATTTTACAGTTGTCTGCTCAGTGACCTGGCCTTTGGAGCTGACCTTGTTTTGATATAGACCTCACTGCTTTTTTGTGTAACAACACCAATCTTTATTCACACCATTCAGGTACAAAAGAAAGGTAAGACAAAAAAAAAACTATAGAAAACGAACTATAGAAAATGTAAATCAAGTTGTTTTAATGCTAATTAGTTAGTCACCTTTTGCCTCGCTCCCATTCAAAGGCTAGGTGACCGTAAAATGGTCTATCATGGTCTATTATGGGCTTATATTCATGCATAGCTTTCAAAGAAAGATGTAAATTCTGTTAATTACAAGCTCTTGTTGTGTCCATACAGTTTGCTGAAAGAGTTGTACTGTCTATTTGAAAGCAACATCTTCTTGTGTTTCTGAAACATCCCTTCTATACCTAAACCCACGCATTTTTTTAAAACCTTTCCTGCTTAAAATAAGCAATCCAAGTAACAGAAGACCCCTCCCCTCTCCCTCCCCCCTACCCTCTCTCTCCCCCCTCCCTACCCCCGACGTAAAGCACCAGGATCATGAACAGCCTTAGCTTCGAACCAATATAAGCACAAGTCTTAACTTTCGAATCTTATATTACGGTCAAATGAAGAATGGCATTGACACCTCTCAGATTTGAAAGCTCTGATCGGTCTAGAGTTCGCGTTGGTTTGTTTGTTATGTTATCCTCGAGGCATTTTTAGTATTTTCAGTCATGATTTGTTCCATACCCTCTCACTACATCCACGTATTATACAGATGTCACCACAAATAAACAATACAAACTAGTAGGTTACTGTATTTATGTATATCTTTGGTTTTGGTTATTTTGTTTAGTACCAACGACTGCGCCACCTACAACTATTCCACGCACAGAACAGTATATAGACCAAGGTAAAGAAAAACGAAACCTAATAAAAATAAACCAGCTTACAATTGTTTTAGTTGGCATGTCATTATTTTGGTTCAAATCGCTTAAGAAAAACGAAAGGAAGAGAAACCCTTGTATCATATCCACGAGCTCTGTTAACCAATATCCGACACGCTTTTATTTTATCCCATCAGAAGCCAAACTATGGACAATATAAGCTTGTTTTCCCCGCTAGTATGCGAGTTTTGTTGAGTTTGTTGTGTTTGATCAGCTGTGTTTCCTTTTGTTATGGCTTTTCGTCCACAGTCATCTGAAGGCCTCTCATGAGTGTTAGCCCTTTCCAAATTTGTTGCAACCTTTCACAGTCCAATGGCCTTATAAACTCCTTTGGATATTTATCTTAACAACGCATGTGTTAATCTTCTTCTGACAGTTTATTTCTTATCTATTTGAACTTGAAAATGGTGTCATGACGACTCCGAAACTTTGTTCGCTATTATCGTTGAAGAGCTTTTACTTACCTGTGCATTACAAAACCGGCTTTGCTCATAATGAGAGACAATTAGTCACAATTGCTACCAAATAGAACGTTCCCTCCCTCAAACAATGTTGCAGCATAGGCAATTATAGCAGACATTGATTTCCACTCAACACAGTAATATAAAACGGAAGGGGGCCGGGAGGTACTAGATATTCTCCTATTTAAAATGAAAAACAAAGGTCCCAAGAGTTATGACAAGGGTTGTAGCACCCCCTCCGAGACGAGTAGCATTGGTCCAATGGTCCTAATGTCTTCATTCTACAAAAACCGGGGCTTGAAGGAGTTCAGTCACGGTATTTTGAGTTATTTTGGCCACATACAAAATTACCTTTAAATTGAATGAAACCTTAAAATAGTAGTTTACTAAGACAAAGAGATTCTAATAAACCATATGGGAAGAAGGATGGTTAAGGATAGAGAAGATATTGACACGGATTACAAACGACGAACTTCAAAAATTTAGGCGAAATGGTTTCAGATACGCAAACCGTGATCGACGAAGCATTGAGGCTCCTGGTTCCTAAGATATCTAGCATGTGAGCTGACTTAACTGCAATCTCCTTTCATTAACTAGGCAGCGTAGAGTGTGGCAGAAGAGTGGTCGGTAGCAGAATTGTGGGGGGCACAAACGCCAAACCAGGGGCTTGGCCATGGCAAGTGACAATGGACTACACTGGGCACCATGGCCCTCACTGGTGTGGAGGATCCATTGTGACTTCGCACTGGATTGTCACTGCTGCTCATTGTTTTGTGTACGGAGTTGATCCTAAAGAGTACACTATCGTTGCTGGTAGGAAAAGCATTAAGTTATCGCTTACTTGGGGATTTGATCAAGTGTTCTTAGCATTTTAGCATCTGAACGAATTTTTCATGTTAAGTGGTCTTAAATATAAGCTAGAAATAGAGAAAACTAATGTGAACTCATCAAATAATTCATTATAACAAGTGAATGAAATAAAATGCTAACTACCCCGATCAAATGTGGCTAACTACTAAGCTAAGTCGACAGAAAATTTAAAGACTTATTTTGAATTGGTTCGTGGTTTCACAAAGGGATTTGAAAATCGAAGAGCTCAATAATTAAACATGTCTATATATTTGCAAAGACCTCACCGCTGGGCATCACTTCGTCATGGTGGCGAGGCTTGTGTGACACTTACGAAAACTTGAAATTCTCTCCACCACGAGTGTTATCTTCGTCCTAGCACAACGACCTGCCGAGCTTGTAGCCCGATTCACCAGTTGAAGAACAAGAATTGTTAATGATGATTTGCAAAGGCGTTCTAAACCATGGTTGACTGGCGAACCTAAAATTAACAAGCTAGAACCGTAGTGGTACTGACAAAGTTATGTATAAACTTTAATTATTTTCAATATAGTAGCTTAGAAGGCTTCCCTTGGCAGCTTCAGACATAAGCCTTCTTGGCGGACATAAGCCACGGAATATTTAGAAAAAAACAGATCGGTCAAGAACAGTTTTTTTTCAAAGTCAATAAAAAGTCATCAACTTAACCCTCGGACGTACAAGCTAACTCGCACCCCCACCGTGAAGAAGTGGACGGGGGCTGGATGGAACCCCCTCTTGGTTTTCGTTATGTTAGGGCAGAGCGAAATAAATTTACATTGATTAGATAACCCTAAGCTTGCTCTACAAGATGATACCATTTTTTTTGGTAATGACGTCATATGACGTCAAATGACTGCAGAATTATCTCAAAAAAAGTTGATTATTAGTGATACCTACATGAAATTTGATGGTTGCCATGGCAACGTCAAAAATAATGGAGACGTAATTAGCACATCAAAATTTCCGCAGAGAGTGAAGGTACAGCAACCGAAAGTTTTAGCCCCTTAGAGTAAGACGTCTGTTCAAAACTTTGATGAAACCTTATTGGGAAATGGCATCTACTCCCCCTTGTACGTCCAAGGGTTAAAACAAAGGAAATCATGACCGTGTCGAGGTTCGAATATCTGATCTTAATTACCATACATTTTTACGATTTTATTTTTCCATTTTCTCTTTGGTTTAGTTTCGATTGAGAACAAATATCAAACACTCAAGACGGTGCTTGACCACATTTCCAAACACCTCGAGTTTCGTCAAAAAATACTCCGTCACGCGTCGTATATTTTCATTTCTCTTCTCGGTGTTTCGAAATGTGGCGAAACACACTATTTCGCATTTGATATTTTACTAAAAAAAACCGTTTCCTCTGTATTTCAAAAAGGATCTTACTCGATAAAAAATGTTTTTCTTTTTCAACTCCTCGACAGGTGAATATGATCTTAATGGACTGGAGGGCTACGAGCAAAACATGACCATCGACAGAATCATCAAACATCCAAAATATGACGCGTCAAGCAATCACGATTATGACGTGGCGATGATAAAATTGAAGAACCCAATCAAGTACAATACTCACGTGAGACCTGTGTGTCTCGCCAAGACTGAGTTCGACGTTGGAACCAACTGTTTCATATCTGGGTGGGGCCACACTACGGAAGGTGGAGAAATCCCCCAGGTAGGACGGAATGATATGGGACTCGTGTCCTCGTTTTGCACGGCGAAGAATGATTTAGTTTTAGTTTCTGCAAAACAATCACCACTGGGCGAAGTTTTAGAACTTGTGTTAACTTTTTCTGACTTACTAGCCTAAAACCTTTCACCCCGTGGGGGGCATAGGTCCTTAAGGAAGTCTCTCCATCCCTCTCTGAGCTGTCTCGTGACTGTCTCTCCAACTGTTGCCAATTGAAGTCTGTCTTCCTCGTCTCCCCCTCTATTTACCGTCTCCCCCTCTATTTACCGCCTCGTCTCCCCCGTTGTTCCTTGGCCTCCCTCTCTTCCGCTTCCCCTGTGGGTTCCATCTCAATGCAACTTCGGAATTCATTTGTTTTTAATTAAAGGAGCCACGTCACTGGTTACGCATCTTGAAAAGTTTAGCCTAAACTTCAAGTTCGTTGGTTGTAATCCGTGTTAATCGTCTCCATCCGTTACCATCCTTGTTCGTTTATGAGCTATTATTATTTTCTTGGTGTTTTGCATCTTAGTAAACTACTATTTTCAGATTTCCGTTAATTTAAAGGAAATTTTGTTCGTGGCCAGAATAACTGAAAATACGTGACTGAGGTCCTTTAAGTGATTCGTAGGACCACTAAATTGTACACATACTAGATATTACAAATTGTAACTGAAATTGTGCGTGGAAATACTGTGCAGTACTTTGTATTGTGTCATCAGGTAGTGTAGGTATCCTACGATTAATGTGGTATTCACCTGGGCCGGGTTGTTCAAAGCCAGATTAAGCTAACATATCGTTAGCGAGAATTGTGATTTCAGTTTTGTAACTTTTTGGTGAGGTTTTGTCATATTGCTTGTCCTTTAGTTTTGAGTTTGAATAATCTCAAACTACACAAAAAATGAAATGCGAAAAACACTTTTATACAAGAAAAGCTAATACTTCGGTTAACTGGTAATCCAGGATAATTTAGCGTTATCCGGCTTTCTAACAGCCTGGCCCTGGGTCTCGCAGTTATTAACCTGCTAAAACGTACCGCTCACAAAACGAAAAAATTGTGAAAGCAGCGAATATATTGAGGTTTTTCATGGTATAATTAACAATTATTCCACGTTCGTGCGTTGGATATGAGATGGTAGATAGCCAACAGGGCGCATAGCGCCTAGTTGGCTAAAATCATCTCATATTTAACAAGCGCGAGTGGAATAATTGTTTTATTAAAAATGCCCCCAAAATATAGAAAACGAAAATAAAATTAACACCCTCCCCCCCTTCCCCCAAAACAAAAAATCAAATAACGCGCACTCTTACTATATTTGTAGAGCATGGTATAATGACTCATATATCAAGATGGCTAAGCCAATGAAAACTCTTGAATCTCATTATTCAATGAACCAGAGTTTGGCAATAACACTTGTCATACTGAAGAAGTTGCATTATTTTGCAGGTTTTACAGCAAGCAGAAGTTCCTCTTGTGTCACGTGACACTTGTCAAGAAGGATACGACGACTTGAGATACCCCATAACAACACGCATGCGCTGTGCAGGTTACTCCGAGGGAGCCATTGACGCATGTCAAGGAGACAGCGGAGGACCGCTGGTCTGTGTGAGGAATGACAAGTGGTTTCTAATGGGTGTCATTAGCTGGGGGATAGGCTGCGCGCGCAGAGGAAGATACGGGGTGTACGCTGACATGATGGACCTCAAGTTTTGGGTGCAGGAAACGATTAACACAGGCTGATGTATGCAGTAATGTAATCAACACAAGCTAATATATTCAGTTTTCAGCAAAATACAACATGAATAAATTATCGTCCTATCCACGTAACTCTGACTGTCTTTATCTTTTCCAAGCTCCTTGTACCAGTTGCGCAACCAAAATAGTCCACTTTTGGCAAAGAGCGTTGAACTGTGAATTGCAAAAGTATCTCTACCTAAAGAAAGATACGTTTTAAAGTTCCTATGTGGTCCTTTGTAAGGTTAGTGCGCCGGAAAAATGATCGTACGGTCTTTTGCTCGTAACTCTTTATGTTGCTCTCACAGCGCCTCTTTACACGAATGACTCGAATTAACGCTTGGGGTGTCCGTGCGAAGGATAAGCATCCCATGGGGGTGGGGGTGGGGCGGTAGAGTGATCCATTACGCCTTAGTCCGTCAAACCCTCGTAATAAGGGCCTTCAACTCGAAGGTCAGAGGTTTTCACGAGGCAGACAAACATTTTCTGCCAAAACTTGTTATATATTTTGGTACTCATGTCACGCTCTATAGACCCTAAGGTCGCAGTTGGAAAACAAAACATGAAATTAACGAGATCTTTGCCAGAAATCAAATCTCAAAACTAGCCATTAATTGTGTATTTTTCTTTAAAAAAAAGATCACGTGGCAAAATAGGTTTTTTCCTAAGCTCAATTTCGTACTGATACACCAGCTGGTTATTGCATTTCCATCCGATGTTGTCGGGACCTCGAGCAATCTTTGTGTTTGTGAAAAGCCCACTAGACGTCAAAATATTTTGTTCGCTGGTTACTGAATGGTGTTAGAAACAATTTGTTTAGAAACAATTTAGTCATTCTGAGGAGAAACACGATTATTGAGCGAACATATCGTAAAAAATTTGTTGCGTACCGTTAAAAGATCTGTTGTGATGATAATCGTCCTACTAGTAGGGTGGTTTTGGTTTTTAGGAGAAAACGAAGCGGTCGTCGCTTTTGAATAAGCAAAATACGGCAGTTTTCAGAATGTACGACCACCTATAACAGACCCTCTTTTGTGACGATGTTTTCAATTCATATAATCGTTCAGTTTCCTCGTTGATGATTTATCTATGCAAACTAAACCGAGCGGTGGTCACAAAAGCACGTAAAAACCGAAAACAACGAGCTAAATTGATGATTTCCCGCAACCGCGCGATAATTTCTTAACCGTAAACCACCCGATAAATGTGAATGTACTCCCCCCGAAAAGCAGCACTCAAAATTAGCTAAAATTGGCTTAAACCGCCAAACCACCAGAGTATATCATATACTCATGTATATAGACCCTCACAAAACGCTCAAACTGGCCAGATATTGCACATTTTCGAATAAAAACGTTGTTTTAAAACAAAAATCACACAATTTATGTCATTTTGTGTTTTTCAAAATTTGGTCCGCTTGATACTGCGGCGTAATTCTACATTTTGGATACAAACGATGCCCTTCAATCATTGTTTGCTTGCTCCGCCCACTCTATGAAGAGGAGCAACGTACTCGAAATTCGATTCCTTGTCGTGGGAAACGTGTGTTCTGGGCGACAAATAAATTTAGTTCGGCCAGTCTACCACCTTCTGAGCCGGGTTGGTTAAGGGATGGACTACACTACGTAATGGTAATAGGACTGAGTGAAGTCTGTAATCATACGAGTGATCACGTGCAGCGAGAGTCCGATTTGTTTATCACGAGTATGATTACAGACCGAATTGGACGACGCGAAGTCTTGTTACCAATTAATCATGAAAATTACAATTTCCGAGAAAAGAAGAATAGCCAAGTTATGAAAGAAAGGGAAATATGCATTAAAAGACTGTCAAAGGAGGCGTAAATTGTTGGTGATTGAAACCAAGGCTGTGATTGGTTGATTTAAACTACAACTTTGAATGTGATTGGTTGATTTAATTAATTTAAACAATAACTTTGAATGTGATTGGCTTATTGAACTGTCCGATAACAACATAGCAAGTGAATTGGTGGAAAATAGGATTTTTTTAAACAAATCACAATCCAGGAAATTGTCATTTTTATGATTACTATGGGATAAATCGCCTCAAATGAATAAGTATTAACAAAAAAAATTGTGCTATGGACTGTAGAGTGTTTCTTTTTAATTTGCCGTTGGCAAGTAATCCATTTTCACCGTTTATACAACCACTTACTGCCTTAGCGCAACTAAGTTATGGGGAGAGAGATTTTGCGAAGGTAGAGGGTCGCAAGACAGAACAGGAAAAGAGGTGAGCGTCGCCGAATGGGGGGCGGGAAAGACAAAAAATAATTCTGTAACAGCATAAGAGCGGCGTAACTTGGCTAAAGTGACCGAAAATCGGAGAGTTTGTTAAAAAGGACAAATGAGACCCCCAAGGACTCGTTCGACCTACAGTAATGGCCAAAAGTCCCTGGGACACTTCACAAAATGACAACGGGTGACGCATTATTTTGAAGTGGAACGTCATTATTTAATTTGCCCACACCCTCTCCTCCCCACCCCTCCCCCCCCCAAAAACACAATGTTGGAAAAGTGGGTTTACTTTGGATGAATCAACATCAACGTTGTGTTGGGGGTGGGGAGGTGGAGGTGGTCGGAAAGATAATACGTTGGCAAAAGTGCAAAGTGTCCCAAGACTTTTGGCCAGTATTGTCTGAATGAACTCTGATGTTAAAATTGCTCCTTATAGCGATAAAATGACTACAATGTTGGGATTATTTCAGTTTACTTAAAACGGTTTTACTGTAGACACTGGGTTACAGCCTAGAAATTGTGACATGTAAATTCATAAACGCAGTGGGGAGGGGTGGGTAAGTTTTTGAGGTAAGAAGATGACTTGCAGTTGTTGATTTGATAAGTTGTCCGTCTCCAAGTGCTTTTTCTCATACAGATCGCCATGTTACATGGCCAATTGATGTGCTTATTATTGCAAGAAAAATGATGGAGCAATTTCAATAGATATTGTACCTGTTCCATCAAGCAGAAGAATCGCGTGATGAATTTATTCATGGGAACAACACAAAACAGTCAAATACAAACATTAATTAACCTCTGTGGCTCTCTCAAAGTCCAGATATGGTCAGACATGAGATATGTTTGTTGATGAAAGTGGCGTGTGTTTGTTCACCTGAAATTTGACACCGAAGGTCACGCAAGGCCCTGCAGTTAGTTATTGTTAATGAGTAACGCCAACAACACTCACTACAATACTCACCAGCATTTTCTGCTCTTTAAGACCTTTATAAGCTGTTGTTCAGCAGGGATGCGTATCATAAGTCTGATAAGTGGCCAGAACGATCAACTCGGTTTTATCCAAAATAGTCGTTTTATGAAGTGGCTTTTGATAATAACTCACGTTTTCCTCTTTTTTTTTTTTTGCGACAATACTCGCATGTTAATAATAAATAAACAATGAACTCAGTACTTTATTCTTGGCTTCACAAGGTGAGTAATAAAAACTCTTATTCTTCGGCCATTTCAGCTTGAGTTAAAATAGAAAACAAACCGCGGTCATAAACATGACAAAACAACGCATGTTGTAAAAAGCTTGATCTAAGAACTTAACGTTTCGTAAGCTTCTACATACATCATCAGAAGTATAAAAACGGTAGCTGCATTACAATAAATTTAAACGAGAAGACTAGTACCTAATAGGGAAAACCGGTACCTAATAAGGAAAGAAATGACAAGGGATATAAATGAAAAAAAAAGAGACTTAAAATCTGCTAAAAAAAAACAAAAAAAAAAAACATATAAATGGCTAGTAGAGAAGAAGTTTCTCACTGCCAACATTTTTATTAAGTGCTGGTTGCAAATCACAAATCAATAATATTTCTTTAATTTTACAATGCACATCAGATCGTCCGGTGGCTAAAATGTCAAAGTGATCCCAGTTTATCGTGTGGCCTGTCAGGGTCATATGGTCTGCCACGGCAGAAACGTGGTTAGTACTCGTCAGCGCTTTAAAATGCTCCGTTTTCCTGTCATGCAACCGACACTTTGTTTTTCCAATGTAAAAGGCATTACAATCCCAACAACCAGCCTTGTACACAACCTACTGTCCCCATAAACGAAATTTTCACAGTTTTACCTTATCTAGGGATTCAAAGTAAAATTGCCACACAGCAGCTTAAATCATGCATCCACAGGTTCTATGGTTGTTTTAGTCTTAAGATTATTTTCCGGAACACTAGTCGAATTAAGTCTTTTTTCCCCTATAAGAGAGGAAAACGGAGCATTTTAATGCGCTGGCGAGTACTAACGATGTTTCTGTCGTGGCAGACCATATGACCCTTACAGGCCACAGGATAAAATGGGGTCACTTGGACATTTTAGCCACCGGACGATCTGATGTGCATTGTAAAATTAAAGAAACATTATTGATTCGTGATTTGCAACCAGCACTTAATGAAAATGTTGGCAGTGAGAAACTTCTTCTCTACTAGCCATTTATATGTTGTTTTTTTTTTCAGCAGATTTTAAGTCTCTTCATTTTCATTTACATCCATTGTCATTTCTTTCCTTTTTGGGTACTGGTTTTCTTTATTAGGAATTGAACTAGTCTTCCCGTTTAAATTTATTGTAATTCAGCTAACCGTTTTATACTTCTGATGATGTATGTAGAAGCATACGAAACGTTAAGTTTTCAAATCAATGTTTTTACAACATGCGTTGTTTAGTTATGTTTGTGATCGCAATTTGTTTTCTCTTTTTACTCAAGCTGAAATGGCCGAAGAATAAGAATTTCTACGAGTTGATGTTCAGTTCCCCCTAACGTTTAGACAACATTAAAGATTAAATTTGTAAAAATCGTGAAAGTTGCACCGTTTGTCTTTTAGGTAGTTTAACAGTGATACTCTAAATACATACTTTGGAAAGCTTGTCAAATATATTTTGTGGCCACTAAGAGTTATTACATGGTTTAGATGCCCGTTGGCGCATGGGGTAAGTCTCCGCAGTTACCATATGCACAGATTTTTTGAAAACTTTGCCAAAAGTTACGTCTCATCAGGCTTATTAAAATTAAATAAAAAAAATTCACCGTGCCGTTTTTTAATTATAAGCCCCTAAAGCTGTAATTAAGGGTGTTTTTAGCAGGTCATACCGTTGCTATGGTTACCTATTGCGTCACAAAAATGATAACAACGTGTTCACCAATGATTGGGAAGTTGTTTTGATACAATGATGGTAGCATCAAATGATGAAGAGTGGTTATGATGACCATCAAAATCTAACAGCTGGAAATTGTTTTGAGCCACCTTAATACTATTTTAAACGCCCTTCTAACTCCTTTCGTATTACATATAGAACAAAGACAACACAAGCAACTTCTTCTGTTTCAAATAATTTATTAATTTAAAGAAAAAAAGTGTGCTACACAACATTGAAAAAATAAAGAATTGAAAAGACGATTTAAATTCAAGATTGATGTACTTGCCATCTCATCAGTTCGTGATTTACACACATGAATATTTCACCTGAATTAAACAAGTTTATTTGAAACATCAATATGAGTCAGTTAAACTTTAATAACAAAGGAGAATACTCTGTAAAATATGACTTCAGAAACAGACTTCGGCTTTAATAATAAATAATCAAACCTATTTCACACTCAAGGGGGCAAAAAGCTGTCTTTTTATAAAATTACAGGTTTATTTAGAAAGTTGAAGAAACGAAGTTGAATTCCATTACACGTAACAGTTAATTTCCTAAGACATGAACTTTATAAATTACAGTGAACGGCTGTTTTCTTACAAAAATTTCATAGATTACAGTTTGTTTTGATCACATGGGGTGACAACTTTAAAAGCTCTGTTACCGACGAACAAAATATTTTGGCCAAAAATCAAAGGAATCGCACCGGATTATAATTCTGCTCAGAAATTTTGAGGTGACCTTCACCGGCAGATATTACTTTTCAAGCAGCTTTTATTAGAATTGTCACACCCAGTGCTCATATTTTTATTATACTAGCTTTACTTTAAGGATTCAACTCAGAAACTAACTACACTCGCTAACGTTACTGCTAAAACTAAGTTGGTTTTTATTTTGTACTTTTACTTTACTTTGCTTAACGAAGAATTTTACATGTCACTGTGTCTAGCGATTTTTTATTATTTTTACAATTTAAATTAATTACAGGCCAAGAAGTTACACTTTAATTTGTCCGGGAAAACCTGAAAGTAGAATAAACAGCAAAACCTGAATAGAATGTTTCGTAATACACAATTCATCAAATAGTTTCGCTCGCGCGCGATTGGTCTAAACTCGTCACGTGACCGAATATTCCCCAGCTCATACTGGGGAATATCCTAGAATATTCCGTAATTTTCAATAGTGCGCATGTTGCGAAAAATATTTAAAGGATAATAAACACAATAGCCTCCATTTGACTTTGAAAATATGCTCGGCTATTTGTCCTTGGACATTATCTGTTCCTCAAAGCTCACAGTTTTCCTCGAGCTGGGCTCTGGGCAAACTGTTCGCTCCTCGGAACAGATAATGTCCGCGGTCAAATATCCGAGCATACTTTCGCGCCAAATGGAGGCTATTGTTTACATATACTATAAAAATTTATAATTCATTGAATTCAAGTGCCTGATAACCAATCAATAAAAATCGTTTTATCCATAAATTAAAAAAGTTTGTGCTGGTATGAGAAAACTGGCAGCATTTTTAAAACTTGCACGACATAACTTCCTGAAAACTGTCACTGTTACCAGAAAAGAAATATTGATGATTAAAAAAACCTGTGGAATAATGGTTACCTGTCAGTTTGGCAAGTTCAACCGGATTCTGCGTGAATTTTAATTTCTCCATCGCTGCCACGCTGAAATGAAAATAAAACAAGTAAAAAAAGGTTGATTAGTTTCATTTGCACTTCATAGTTTAGTTTGAACGATTAATGCCAGGTTTCACCAAATAAAATGAACAAAAATGACACGATTGACGAAAACGCAGCGTTTTGTTTCCACTAAAGTTTAACATCAACGCACTATATAAGGCACAACACGTTTATACGAATGAAGAAGTGTTAATACAATGAACAGCAATTTGACTTAGTTCTTGTCGACAAATTAGGTATTTGAAACTTTTCAATTACACGCAGCTTCTAATCATATCAGCGTAGAAAGTGTATACATTGCCCGACAAGTTCCCTGGCACATTCCTTGCTACTTGTGGCTACTTGAATTCGTTTGGTGTACTCAAGCGGGTGTGGTGTGGTGTGTTAGCCCCAGGAATATAAGAAGGCCTTGAACTCAATTAGACACCCACCTAAAAAAGTGTCGACTTCTCCTGCTTTGTAGGTCAAGGCAGACCTGAACATACCAAGAGGGATTGTAGAATACAATACGCAATAGTTGCTCTCCAAGCCTGAGTAAAATAGATAAGGAAAAAACATAACGAAATTAATAAAATATTAAAGCCATTTTTTGGCGGGTTTCTTGAAGTAGTCCCTTGGACACAGGACTAATACATTCTCTCAGCTCAGTATTAAAATATATAAAATACATACATGTCCCCGAAAAAATTAATTCTTGGAGTCACTTATTTATTATTGGTCTAATTTAAGAGAGGAAACTTGGGGAAAATGATCAAAGAGGTAACTATGCTACGATTATATCCTTCGTTTAAAACTGGCGTTAAAATCAATGACAATTTTTACATTACAAAGATCGCCCTTGGGGGTAGAAAAGGTTTTGAGTGAAAACATTTATTTCATTGAAAATAACCGAAAAGTTCACATAACAACTGAAAACTTACCGGGTACACAGAGTGTCAAAAAGATCCCTGGCATAGGCCGATTGATCGGGCAGGTATGCGGTGTAACCAAGTCTTTGTTTGTATACAACGACAAACCTGCCCCGACCAATCAGGCAACTTATTGCCTCTGGTATGTAGCTGTGGAATGAATAAAAAAGATCAACACTAAATTGTAGTGGGAAATGGCTTCGAAACTCTTAAAAAATCGATTTTTTTTTGTCATTGGCTGTTTGTCATTTTTGTCATTGGCTGTTTTGTCATTGGCTGTCCAATAGGGAACTTAAGAAAACCACAACGGTAACGGTAACGAGAACGTCACCAGACAAAAGGTTTAATGAGCGTAACAATGGCGGTGCAGGTGCGTTACAAAACTTTGTACATTTCTTAGCCGTCTTCTGCACAGCAACAGCGTGACATGACTAAGTTCTGCGTATTTTGGAGAACGCAAACGACGGCGGCTAATTTTTCACATTTTTATTTGGAATTCAACGA
Source organism: Orbicella faveolata (assembly GCF_042242905.1). Classification (NCBI taxonomy): domain Eukaryota; kingdom Metazoa; phylum Cnidaria; class Anthozoa; order Scleractinia; family Merulinidae; genus Orbicella; species Orbicella faveolata. The sequence continues at coordinate 4,931,842 of NW_028301536.1, read as the reverse complement.
TGGCATAAAATTTCTAGCTTGAGCAATCTGTGAGACCAATAGGCGCACTGAATAGATCTAGACAACTGCGAAATTGAAAGATAAAATATAAATTCATTTTTTACCACTCGTTGTCCTCGCCGTCGTCATTGTTTAAGCTCCCTAGTAGCTCTAACTAACGTAACGACGACCACAATTTCCTTGGGATATCAAATAAAATTAACATCCGTCCGTTTTCATCTAGCAAGGCCAGAAAACAAAATAAAAAACGAAGCACTTACTCTGAGCTCTCGACGGAGGTACAGTATTTTTCGGAATCGAGTGTAAAAAGGTGGAAGCCATATTCATGAAGACCTGTTAAGGCAAATAAAATGATTAGAAATTACTTATGAAAATAAGTAGGTATTTATCCCGCAGAATGCAAATCAGATATTGGTGGTGACCCTGTGATGGACTAACACCGCATTCGGGGGAAGGGGATTGGGGGACGCAGTTAAGCACCGGCCTGATGGGTCACTAGAATCGAATGCATTTTTTCTTTTCACTTATATTTACCTTCATAGGTAAGACAATCCGGTAGCTTCACAGAGGCTGGGATTGTCTCAGGAACTTCATGAATGGCTGGAATGGATAAAAAGAAGTAAAACTACGCGATAAGTATTAGTTCTCTGACAGCACGAAACAGGTCTACATACACACTTAGCAAAGTCAGTGCTTGTACTTACAAGGACATAAAACTGCGTAGTTAAGGCTTAATATAATGAACAAAGATAACCACGAGCTAAATTTCTACAGCTAACTGATAAGCTCAGCGCGAATTTATTAATCAATGTCAAAAAATTATTATTGATGTTTTATATGTGATATTGTATACCTTCCTGGCTCGTAGGATCACCAAGTACAGTGTTGGGTGTATCAATTGGCTGAGGAAGAACTTCAGGAATTGCTAAAACAAAGTACCAAGCATAGCAACATTAAAGTCGATTTATCAACTAAGAAATATTGCAGCAACGAGACTTAGCTGTTAACAGCTGTCTGTAAATAATGAAATAATTCTAGGTCTTACGACCGGTTTGCTTCAAACAGACATAGGTTCAAAACCTGTTGGTGTATTTCGTGGTATAAGCAACAGTTTATGACGAAGACTCGTATAGCTGCATGGACAATTACGGACCTAACCTGTCACAAGCGGACCTTCGGCGTTAAGTCCAAGGAGCAACGAGCGCTCAACTTTAAGATATTGAAAAAAAAAACAACATCGGAAAGTATTTTATAGAAAATCTAGGCTCCATCAGTATGAAGCGTTATTAGGGTCAAAATTAGAATGCAAATTATGTTATGGTGTTTCGTATTTTATTCGGCCACACTGATGAATTAAGTTCGAACGTTTGATCGAATTGTGTTCCGCTCTTTTGAACTATGTTCGGAAGTTTGAATTTATTATAGAATACTATTAAACCGTTTGTAAATTATGTTCGGCTCTTAAGAGTTATGTTCGGAATGTTTAGCTTATAATTGCTTTGGCTGTTTTCTTGATTTATGTTTTGACTTATGGAATGCGGCTTCTTCGAATTATGTTCGGCAAGTGGATTGGAGCTTCGCGCAGGAAACTCACGAGCAGTCCCGGGACGAGTAAATTTTCCCGCGCTTTCAATATTTATTCCAATTATTACCAGTGTTGGTGTGCTGTTTAAATCAATATGGTGGACGAGTCGATCACTCGGATCACTTTCGAATTGGGCAGACATATAGCCACAAATAGCCTCCTATAGCCACAATTTGAAAATTCTCTCATTGATCCTTCCGCTATCCAAAGCTTCATCAGAAATATCTGAATATCTTTGCCTTACAAAAGTTTCATACTCAGGAATTCTCCGTTTAACAGTGCTTCCGCTAACACTAAGTAGAGATCTCTCTGGATTTAAACCCCAAGTCTAATAAAAACTTGAGCTGACCCTTTGAAATAATAAAGCGTGGTCTTCATCGTTCGCTAGTAGCCGTAATCTCTGCTTGAAGCGAGACACTGGACTGATTAAAATCGTCATTTTCTGTTTCACTTTGTCTCATAAGTTCCATGGCTTCGTGAGTGACGGCCATTACAGCTTCTCCAGATGGAATGAGGTCACTGTAAAGCACAATTGTACAACCAGTGAAGGCGGAATTGTTGAAAATCACTCTGACAAGCACTTCGTTCAATCAAATCGATATCACTTCATGTCTGCCCAATTAACTCCAATTCGAAAGTGATCGACTCATCCGCCATACCACCAACACTGGTAATAATTGGAATAAATTATTGAAAGCGCGGGAAAATTTACTCGTCCCGGGACTGCTCGTGAGTTTCCTGCCGACAGGCTCCAATCCACTTGCCGAACATAATTCGAAGAGGCCGCATTCCATAAGCCAAAACATAAATCAAGAAAACAGCCAAAGCAATTATAAGCTAAACATTCCGAACATAACTCTTAAGAGCCGAACATAATTTACAAACGGTTTAATAGTATTCTATAATAAGTTCAAACTTCCGAACATAATTCAAAAGAGCGGAACATAATTCGATCAAAAGTTCGAACATAATTCATCAGTGTGGCCGAAGAAAATACGAAACACCATAACATAATTTGCATTCTAATTTTGACCCTAATAACGCTTCATACATCAGGCATCCGATGAAGTTTTAGTTCTCAGTAATAGCTCCTGGTAGATAAGATAAATTATGTTTAAGTAAAGTGGATACCTTTCATTGTGGAAGTTGGCTTGCTGAAAACTAATTCCTCGTCCGGGAAGTTCTTCCCCCCCGTTAAAAAGCCAAGTAAGGAATATTCCTGGTGAATATTCTCATATATATGTTTAATGTTCGTAACACCCCTAGATGGTGTGGGGTGATTTTCGGTTGGTTTAGGGGGTATGGAGTAATTTTGTATTGGCTTTTTAACGGGGTGAACGCCATATAAGGTTGTGAGGCGTTCACGGCCATGGTATATCTTTGGTATCTAGAGAGAAACAAATTTGCAAACGTCAGCACTTTTGATGGACGAAGGAGCGTTATATAGCCTTGTATTATATTGTGAGCTGGAAATTTAGATTTAATTTAACGCAGCCATAAAATTCATAGATATTCTCTGAAGGCTACTCATGCCTGTTTTTTTTCGCCTGAATATGAAAACTTTGAATTCAAATAGGCGCTTTCTAAATCAAAATCATATGACCATAAAAATATTACTAGTGTACTCAAACATAAAGAAATAACAAGTGAACAATATGATTGGTTTTGTTTGGTTTGGCGATCTTTCCGTTCCGGATAATTCAGATACGTCAATCGGACAAAGCTCTCTCCATATTACCAATTAGGGAAATTATCGGCGGGAAAACATTCAATTAAGGATTGTTTTGATCCTCTCAATGTGGCGTTTTTCACGTGGCGTCCCCGTGTTCCGGCACCGTTCCCGGCAAAGAATGGAATGTTTCCTACTTTTCCTACTGCATCAATATGGCAGCTGTGAGAGTGTTCTATTACTGGCGGATGAATCAAATCTTGAACACTCGGGAAAAACAGTATGATCTGCCGTCAAGAACTCCCTTATGACGGTAAATTAGCATTTGTGTTTTTTAATGTCTTTTATACAAATGACAGGACAAAATTTAAAGTATAACATCTCATTCTGATACTTTTCGCGTTTCCGATAGATTGCGAAACAACAATGTCAGATTGTTTGATTTTAAACAAAGGCCGGGTTTCAGCAATATTTAAGAGAGAAAATTCCTCCATCTTAGCACTCGTGGTTTTTTCTGTGCTGCCGGTAGCCTGTCAACAGGCTCCCGATTGGGTTATAGGACGAAAAAAAATAGGCGGCTAAGCTAACCGAGAACTTCCCTCTTTTCTTTTTTTGCGCTCGCCGGGATCCTGTTCGCAGGCTATGATTCCAGAGGATTTTTAATCCAAAAAAATATTGCATTAAGCGTTCTTTCAATAATTGTGAAAATCGCTCACTGTCTGGGTGCAAAACCAGGTGTGTTTTTTATTGATCAAAGATTACTTTAACGTGCTTCTTCAGTATAATGATCTTTAGCAGCGTTTCAAGTATCGTGTCTGGAAAAATTCCCGGACTAAGACTACAGACACGTTGAATTGAACCTTGGGAGTGTTAAAGTGTTTCGTTTACTAGACAACCCTTCCCTGTCCCAGTTGCCTAACGAAAACGCTGAGAAAAAGCGATCGTGTGAAAGAAAACCGGAGTTTTGAAGGGTGACGATGTTTGAGAAGTCGCATTGCAAGTTACGATCCTTAAAATTCTGGTCATCCTGAATAATGTTCGACACAAAGACCTACATCACTTTTTTTTTTTTTTTTTAAAGTCCGCGTAGGTTTGACGCATTTTCAACAATCCTTAAGGCTAACGAAGGCTGAACTAAAACTCATGAAAATACCACCAGTGCGTGTGAACAATTAAGAATTGCAACCTCTGGAGATGTTCAAAACCTTTCTAAATACACGTCATGATGTTTGGACAATGTTACTATGGAAGGCATACGTAATAAATATTATGTATTCGGTGTGATCAAAATACAGACGGTTTTTTTTTTATGCAGTGGACATATCTTTTATTTTCTGTGTTCAACAGATGTTGCACGCGGATGTGACCGTTGGATTTGAATTTATTTTAGTCACCAGGTTTCCAGCAAAACAGTTTCGTCCCAGATCTCGCGCAAATTTCAAATTTGGATGGCGTGTGCATTAACGTCACAAAGCCTAACGGTTTTTTTTTTCTAATGAAAACCGTTTGAACAAACAGTCGCAGAAAAGCCCTACTTCTTCACGAATTCTGAGAAAAGTTCAGATTTATTTGAACTTTGCTCACCTTTCTCCTTTTCCGGAAGCTCAAAGCTTCATTTCTACTGAATACGCAACCCATAATCTCTTATTTGCCAAGCGAACGTCGTAAAGTTAACCCTGCAAGAGACAACGAGAAAATGACGATTCTTGTCAACGCGCGTCCTTTTATACCTGAATCCATTGTGACGTCATAGAGCGCGCTGAGCTGACGACAACTCAGGTTCAAACTGACACAACAGGCAACGATTGGTCGAGAAAAGCGTCCACATGTCCATCACGTGAGACTGTGCAAGCCAACGCTTTCACGGCGTTTTACCATGGATACTTTCAAGCCACTGAAAGCTACTGAACGCTTTCACGGCATTTCACCATAGATACTAACCGTAGTTTCACTTTGAATCCTATTTTAGTTTCATTGCTTTAATTTTGTAACAGTATGGGTGTTTTCCAGAATGAAACAGAGTAAAGACAACTTTGTTTTGTAAAGCGAGTCCTCGATAACATATGGAAGAACATATGCTCTACTGACATTCATTTTGGCGACTTGAAACTTCGCTTGAAACATTTTGTATTGGTACGTACCCCATAAATGCGGAAGTTTGTCTAGATAATTGACACGAGAGTTCTGTTTTTAGTTCTCTTTTAGTTTACTTTGCCGCCTTTCTAGATATTCTCCGACGTGTTTTAAGCCCAAAGTCACTCTTAAAGAACGCTCTCGCAAGCGGACAGCTCTGCTTACGATCCCGTTTGAACTCTCTACTTCTCATTCCCGTAAGCGGACATCCTCGTGAGCGGCCGCAGACACTTGGAGGGCTTACGATCTAGACTTTTCTTTCAATTTGTGTTAAGCTCCCGTAAACGGACTCTTGAAAGGAATTGGGCGGATTTGGGCCTGACTTTGTAAGATAGCTACAAACATTTGTAAACTGCATCACTGCTTTTTGTTGCAACGAAACTATTAATGTTAATGTTAACGCTGGCTGCAATCATGATTTGTTCTTTCAGTTAATCACTATCGGCCAGTTCTACTACTGCAGAACACAGAAGTTTGTACAGTCGAACGTTCGGTGGCGACCACCTCTCATAAGCGACCTCGACCGCCTCTCCTCAGCGACCAGTTTTCCAAAATACCAAAGTTTCTAAGTCAAATCACTATATTTGGAACCTCTTGTAAGCGACCACCTCTTGTAAGCGACCACCACTCGTAAGAGATCGCGACCACTGTACTTTTAGAGCTAAAAGTTTGAAATATTCTTTTGTTTTAAACCTCCCGTAAGCGATCTCTTGACAGATAATAGAGCGAAAATTGGATGATAAAGTGTTGTAACATTATTGCATTCCTGGGTAGTACAAGAGATTGAAATTTCCCGATTGATAGTACCGAATTTTTTCTCGGAATTGACTTTTCACACGAATAAAACATTTAAAACACGGGGTAAGTCTCTGCAGCTGCCATATGCTAATGAGGCACAATTTTGACCCAATATCGTCCAAGCTCTCGTAAGCGACCACCTCCTGTAAGCGACCAAGTAGACTTGACATTTTGCGTGGTCGCTTACGGGAGGTTCGATTGTAGTGAGAATAACCGGTTACAGAATATCGAGACTGAAATGTGCGAAATTTAAAGAATATTCTAAGAATAAACCTGCGGCTGAGATTTTAAAAAGAAAACAATTTTGTGTGTTGGAAATTTGTAAATACAACACAATTATATGCTTTTTACGAAACCGTATAAAATTCGTCATTTCTCTAAACGGCAAAACTAACCAACAAAGAAAAACTACAGCACTAGCCGTGTGTTCGATGCTGATAACATTTCTGTAAGAAGTTATGTGTCAGCCTTAAATCATATCAGGCTTCATTGCCTGTGGCCTGGCTCTAAAATTACTTCAACTAAGAATTCTCACAAGAACAGTTCAGCCTAAAATCGACAGAAAAACAAGAATATTCAGCCTGGACCGGAAAAACAATTTCTTCTTTTAAAAAACGATTGTATACATCCTTTGACAAACTGAGGCCTGAATCACAAGTTTAACGTCCGGTAACGGATGTTTTTCCCACTGTGCTTTTACTAAAGGTGAACCTGTAAAAATTAAAACGCTGAACAAATATTTAGGAGAGAAGATAAAGCTCCAATTTTGATTTATTTCTTCTCAAACTCGTAGATAATTTACCAAGTTAAATCAAGGGAAATCACAGCTGTGACAGTGTTTGGAAACATTTTTGCAGATTTTTGAGGGGAACAACCAGGGCATTTTTTGCCTGTAGAGTTCATGTATGAACTGGAATCAACTGCATTGTCTGAGAGAGTACGAGCTGTTGACATATCATTTTCTCGCAGCTGTTCAAAATATGTGCTCAGAAAACGAGCAAAATTAAAGGATGTTGCTTTTCAGGAGAAAGCAAATCACATGGCAAAAATCAGAAATCAGCTTCTAATTAACACACCAACTGGTAAGAAGGTTTTTTTCCCATGTGTTAATTCAGTTGGCAGAGAATAAAAAGCAGTAAATTGAACGATCATGAATTGAACATTAAAGATAAACATTTTTTTTTTGTAATAATGCTCTTGAAAATTAACATTACTCGACTGCGATTGGAATACAGTTTTCATGTATAACACCAATCCAAATTTGAAACACGAGTGCAAATTTGAAACACCAGTGCGAATTACAACGAAGATATCCCAAGCTAGTTCGAAGACACTCATGACTATCGACGGTAATCCGAGGTATTACCAAGGTGGACAAAGCTCACCCGAAGCCTTCCGAAGATAGCCGAAGGTATTTGGATATTTTCCGAGCATTTCCAAACATCACCCGAACCCCTCCAAGATCAACGATTATCATCCGAACGTTTTGGAACACCTCGGACGATCACCTGAACATTTTCGTAGATTTCCGACGATTTCCGAAGATTTTCGATGATTTTCGAAGATTGCCGAAAATCACCCGTAGCTCGCCGAAGTCTTTCGAACATTTGGGGAAGTTTTGCAAATATTTTTGGGAATGTTTGAAGGTACTTGAAGACCAAGCACACACTGCAGCCTAACAAGGAAACAATGTGCAGACGACCTTAAGTAGCATGCTTTTATGTGTATTATTAACAGGTAGTCACATGATTATGCTCGTGCAATCTGGAATAATATTGCACGAGCCTGTAGGGCTCGTGCAATTTTGTTAGCCTTTGAAAAATTTACTTGTGCTTATTTATTCCAAATTGCACTCGAAATCATGTGATTATTACCTTTACTTCGTAGCCTGTGTCATAGCCTCGTACTCTCCCGTTACGAAAACATAGCAACGATAACTTCGCCAGACAAAAGGCTTAATGAACAGTAAAAAGGTGCTGTACTTGCATTATGCACCTTTGAACAAATCGTAGCCGTCCTTTGCATGTTCGTAGCATATTTAGCAGGGGAAATTTGTACAGACAGACACAGATCTATATAACTGCCAAATCCTCAAGTCAAATATAAACGCACTTTCTAACAGGTGTCGTCCTAGTCATCGCCGTCCTATCTGGGTAAAGTTCCTCAAAAATCGGAGAGAGCTTCTGTGTGTTACTTTCTATTCTCTTTCGCGTCGCTCAGCCGCATAGAAAACATTTCTGTTATAAGTAAAGGAGAAAACTGATACAACAAATAGCGGAGGGGCCGCCAGCAATCGAGTTAATTGCTAAGTGTGTAAAAAATACGAGAAATATTGAGCAAACTGATATGAAGACCTGATTGATGTATGATCTTTCATATATTCACTTGCATTGAGTAAACTGTCGTATTAGACAAAAATACCAAAACTGAACCTCGGCTTTGAGTATGTTTTTCTTCCCATTTGGACCTTTCATCGGCACAGCTGTTGTAAATTGTGTTTTAATAAGTATGACTGAGCTTGGTAAAGTCTTGCCTAATTGCTGTGCAAAACGCCAAAAGTGATGAAAGCAAAGAAAACATCGACTAATGCGAGAAACAAAATACTGAAGTTTCCCTTTTTACAAAAAAAAAAAAAAAAACGCTAAACAAAGAAAGTTTTCATCACAATTTTATTTTTTTTATTGTAACAGCTGCAATACTGTTTTTCTTTCCTTGTTTTCTACAACTCGCAAAGATTGGAATACACGAAACTGAACTTATGCAAGATTCAATCACTAGTGATAGACGTGTATCAACTGGAAACACTGGTTTTGCTAAGTTGAAGGCAAATTGGGGTTTTCTTGCGGAGCTAAAGGTAGATTTTGGTGGCGTGAGGCTGGGAAATCATCTTGGCATTCAAGTAAAATAACAAGTCTTGAATAGAGACAAGTACTGCGAGGAATTGTTATTGATTACTTTAATTGTGCAACGCACAATAATATTATGAATATCGATCAAAAATTGGAAATTTTTGCGTTTGATTGGTTACCATTAATTGATCAAGTCTTTTGTTTAATCCCATAATTTGGGTCACTTTCTTACCACCAGAGAGCCGCATATCTCACTGAAACATCTAAAAAAAAACTCCCTCAATATACCTCATTTGCGTGTTTTTCAAAGTTCGGCCTGCTTCATACGATAGCGCCGCATAAAACAGTCATAGGATGACAGTACCGTAGTTTGGAGAATGAAGCATTTCATATAGAGAGTTATTCTCTAAAACTTTTAAATTTTATCATTGACTTCCAAACTATCAAGTTTGTTTTCAATCTAATTTTCAGATAAAACGCACAGATAATAATATGAAACGGCCCATAGAACTTGGGCATTTTGGGTACAACAGCGCTCTTCATTCATTGTTTTTCCCGCCTAAGAATCTACAGACAAATGTATGGTGAACTAAAAAGGAAGCTGGACGCTTTCTAGTACTACTACATCTCTCAAATTACATTAATTAATGCAATCCTTTCCCCAGTTTCGTATCTGCGCTATTCATTAATTTGTTGGAAATTAATTCCTATGAAGACACTGCAATTTCTGACTCGTGTTGCCTACCCGTCAAAAATGGCTTCCAAAAAAACATGATCAGTTCTATTCTAACTAAGCGTACGTGCGGCGACCATTAACCATTGTGTGCGATGAAAGAGTTTCACATATGTAATTTCCCACCAATTTTATTTGTTGAGTCTGCAGTTATAAAGGCAAATCTATTTCCATTGAATAAAATGCCCATTAGATTCAGATTAACATTCATTCTGCTAAACTTTTGATTGGAAGCGAACGTGATTCGTGTCAATATGAACTAACTTCTTTTTACATTGGAGAAGAATGCAATTCAACATATTCATGAGGTATTTTCCAAAGTCGCAATAAACAACGCAAACCTCGCGTCCTTCGCATCACGTTTTCTGGCGTACATGTCAACCGCTGATGTCATTAAACATCTTCTAACGGTGAGTTACAAGTATATAAGTGGTTCTACGTTCCTGTTAAACACATTGCCTTTTAGAGTAAACAAGTGTGAGATATCTTCAATCAATTTAACCGTATCTTAACGTTGCACCAATTCTTGACAATAAATATTCCTGCTGCTGGGAGAAAAAGCGCAATCATTCGTTTTCAAGGAAAGAAGTAGGCATCTCTACCTAATCAAAGGAATGAGGTTAGTGTAACCTTACCATAAGATCTTAAATGTTTTAAGAATTTCGCTATCGCATTTTTTCGGCCTCTTCCATTAGTAACGAAAAGACACAATGTTTTCTTATTTAAAAAAAAAGAAAGAAAACGTCATAACGTAAACATTGGGATACATTTGTGTTCATGGCACGCAAAAACCTTGCAAAATTCGCGCATACGCACGGTTAACATGCAATCATTGAATTTCATCAGAAAACTTGTTTCTTTTCTGGTACTACCCAAATTTTATAGGCGTGTGTTTTCTATGGTGTATTCCCAACAAGCTTTTCTTCTTGTGCAATGTCTCGAAAAGCAGTATATTTTATAGTTTTTTGTGAAAGATTTAATTTTCTGTTACGAGGAGTATCTATGTTGTGAGTTTTCCAATGTGAAGAATTTTCTAAAACTAGGTTTTAAATAAATTGGGCAAATGCTTGCATAAACAAAATTTGGCCATACATGTAAAAGGTTGGAACAGGCCAAAATTAAAATCCTTTATCGGATCAGGCGTTACTCTTCAAACAGTAGGACAATTCCAAATCCCCACGCTATTACCTTCTCTTGCAAATACAGTGTGTTTTCTTAACATTTAGATATCGCTTGTAATCGGTTGAAACTGAGGACAACCTGGAATCTGATAGTAGCAACATTGAAACCAGCTGGAAGATTGCTTTACCAACAGTTTAATACTAAAGGTAAGAATTTAATATATATTTTAAGTTTCGTTAGTTTAAAGAAAAATGAAATTGCAACAAATTCATTTACGTATTACCGTCTCTGCATAATTACCAATGTAATGTTCAATCAAATAAAAGGAAATTGGTGAAAATTCCTGTTCGTATTGATACAAGCATCTGTAATAAATGTAGGCCCCGTACGCGTCCAGACGAAACCGTAGGAATTTCGGCAAAACGGAGGTTTCACTATGAAAGCGCATAAAATGTTTTCTGTCCACATGGGTTAATTTAAAAAAGCGACAATCACTCGTCATTTTGGATTATTTTGTGTTTGAGGAAAACTCAGACAGGGAAGTAACGTGGTTATTTTGACGGCATCGTTTTTGAAAAGCTCCGTTTTCAACTACAACAAATGAAATTTTATCCGTCCACACGAAAACGAAAAGCCGACGTTTTCAAATTCCCCCAGTTCGAAGGGTGTTTTCGAAAAGCTCCGCCGGTTTTCGTGACAGATTAGTGAGAGCGATAGCCCTAGCCACAGAAATGAAACTACGTTTTCAAATTTCTCCGGCGATGTGCGGACCCTGCCTACCTTATACTCCCACGTGAAAAAAAGGGGCGGGATAAAAAACCTCCGTTTTGCGTTTGACGGATAGCTATTGCTCTACGCTAACATATAACGTCGCACGATGTTATTCCAGCATCTTGGATTTGCAATCTTGGATTGCGCAATTTTCTCACGAAGTCATAAAATAACATAAGTTGATAGAAAAATTAACTAATAAAGTAATGTTCAATGCTTATCAAGAAAAGTAAATAATTTAATACACAGGCGTAAATTGTTTTTGTTGTGCGTGTCAAAATGTGGCTGCTATGGTAGTGTCAAATGACTCAGAGCAACAGCTGACAGATCAAAGTTTTGAACAGGGATTAATAAACAGTGATTGTTAGCATCCTAGAGGAAATATATACTGAAATACTCTCCGGGTGAAGTGGGGTGGCCTCCAGGCATCCACCCTACCCCTCTCCTGTTGTACGCCCGATGGTCAATAATGTAATGCTAATGAAAATTCACTTTCCGTTTTTGAAGATAAAAGCTGTACCATAATTAGTATTTAAGCTCCTCGCGAAATTCAGCTTGCTCTGGTTGGATTCTATTGCTTGCTCAGGGTGGTTTTATAGTGAAAGGAGAGTCGTCAGTTTTGCCTTTGTTGTTGTTGTTGTTGTAGTTGTTGTTATTGTTGTTGTTGATAAGACAACCAGCTAACTCAGCTAGTGCGAGCATAGTTAACAGATGGAATGGTTATGAAACCCGACAAAGTTCTTTGTTGTCTTTGTTTTTGTTCACTTTTTTGGCCTTGACCGTGCGCAAAACACAATAGTTGTTTACTCCGTACTGAGGAACTAACCGCATAGTAAAAAGATTGTCCAAGGTCGTGGACCTTCCAACGTAAACCTTGAAATCTTTGTGTGCTCGTTTGATGTTTGCCGGGCTTCATAACCAGTCCCCTCTATTAATCGTCAGCTAGTTCTCTTTTTCAATTAGTTCTCCTCACAGTGACTGCTTCAGATACAAGTTGCGAGAGCCAAAATGTAAGAGACAGCTGGCATTTCCGTCTGCACTTTGTAAAGGTATGTTTTCCACATGATTGTGCTGTGAGACATTTTACATTTTAAAACCTTTATGTTGCTCCACACATGCTTACTCGAAAACTGAACAAACTTTTAAACGAAATAAAACTTACAGTTCAGACGATCTTACTCTTCAACTAATACGTTTTACAACACTATCATGTTTTCGATTTCACACGGCCCAAAATGCAAAGGCTATTTGAAATACTCGGTAAATAATTTTGCAATGTAAGAGGCAGTTCTCTGTACCTTATAAATGTTGCTTTTCTCACGTAAGTTTAGATCTTTAGAGATTCTACAATATTCTCGTTTAACATGATTATATACAGACTAATTGTTGTGCTATGAAAACAGGGCCAGCTGCTAAAAAAACGAATTAGGCTGAACCGCTGGAATAGATTTCATTGCTGAAGTATTTCAGTAGATTTGCCTGTTTTAGGCCAAGAGTTGAATAAAATACAATTCACAGCTTAAAAACTACCTCATTTCTTCTTTATTACGACTTACATATTTTTTTTTCTCTTCAGAAGGCCAACATGGAAGACTCGCAGATGTTATCCAATCAGTCTGCTCTCTTCAACAGCACAGAGATGAAAAGAAGAGTTTACCTGTTCACACCAGCAGGTTTCACCACTAAACTCGTTCTTTTCTCACTTTTGGCAACTATTGGTATTGTAGGACTTCTTGGCAATATGCTAATTTACTACTTTATCTCGACAAAGAAAAAGACCAAGTCATTTATGCAAACCGCTCCATTTGTACGAAACTTTAACTTTTACATTAAGAACTTAGCTCTTTCAGACATACTGAGTAATATAATTTCAGTTCCTTTGATTTGTATTCAGATTATGTTTGATGTGTTCCAACATAGCTGGACATGTATAATTGTACGATCTCTCACCATACTTTTCCCTTCTATAACAATGAATAATTTAATGGTAATAAGCTTGGAGAGGTATTTGGCAACCCGTGCCGTTCCCCGCTCGTTCAGTGTCTCTACTATTCGCAAACTAATCTTTACTGCATGGCTTATAGGCTCAATTTTCATTTTAGGGCCAACAGCAACGTTCAATGGGGTAAGATATGACCTGAACGACACACATTATACTGTAGTTTGCAAATATGACAACAGTTATTTTACCTCTAAAATAATAGTTCTATGTTATTCAATACTACAGCACGTTATACCTGGTGTTATTTTAAGTTACCTTAATATTGCCGTTGCGAAGACATTATGGACACGACAAAAAAGAAGAATAACTGTTCAGCACACCAACGCCATCAGGGCCAACTTGATAGCTGCTAAACTCCGTGGAACATATATTCTTATCGTTTTAACGTTTGCTTTCATCATCCCATATTCAGTATTACCATATTATGCAGCCTATATAGCTTTGGCTAAGCCTTCCATTGATTTTCAAACTGATTTCATGACAAGGTATCTTAGCGCTGCCCTACTTTATTCAAACAGCACTATTAACTTCATTATTTACTTGGTACAGATGAAGGATTTCCGCGCTTTCTTAAAGAAGCTGTTCTGTGGCAACGGTAATACTATGAATGCTAACCCACCCGGGGACGGGATTCAACTCCCGAACAATCGTTGACTTCGCTTTAAAGGAGCTCAGTCACGTACAAAATTACCTTTAAATTGAAGGAAACTTGAAAATAGTAGTTTACTAAGATAAAAAAAAACCAAATAGATAATAATAAATCATAAAAAAAAACAAGGATGGTAAAGGATGGAGAAGATTAACACGGATTACAAACGACGAACTTGAAAAATCGAGCTAAACTTTTCAAGCTGTGCAAACTGTGACGTAGCTCCTTTAGGTCCTCTCGGGAGCTTACATAAGAAAGTGAATGGGGTTTATTATTGTTGAAACTTTTGAGAGGGACACTGATAGTGTACCAGAATTTCCTTTTGTGGATTTCTAGGGGATTACAAAAACAGTAACTAAAATATTTAACAATACATTTTTAACCGTGATAGATCGGTTTTCACGGTAGTTGGTTTTGCATTACTTTCCGCTACACGATTGGCTTTAAAAAAGCTCACGCCACTCTTTTATGCATCCAATCAGAAGTAAAACCAAAACCAATTGTGACTCGTTCGCACGCGGTTTCCCGCACTTCGCGTCAGCTACATGCAATAATTGCTTCGAGTTTTGATCGGTTCATTGGATTGTCTTCCCTTTTACTTAACTGGAGTGTTTAAATTTGTTTTGATTTTGTGACAATCACTTAAACCTGCTATAAAGGCATTGTTTAATTTTGGGATAAACGCGTCCCCTTTTTCTCTGAGCGAAATTAGCTTGATATTAATTCTTGTGACCCCAATTTTACCAAAACTAACCACAAATAATCTCTCTGTAAAGATATTACATTTCATATATTCAGTTGCGCAGTCGAGTAGACTAGAACATTCTTGAATCACACAACAGTAAATTAAAATATCCAAAAGTCTGGTACGAAAATTATTTTGGCTGGAGCTAGTTATTCGAAGACTAGTCATGTTACTTTGGCAAAAGCCAACATGATCATGAAATTGAACTGTTTTCAAACTCGAGAACAAGTCCTGCATTAGTTGAAACATTGAAAGAGTTTCCGTAATGGCTTGCTCGTACAAAAATAATAAAATATTTCAGTAGACAAGAAGCCCTATCAACCCTTGCAAGTTTTCATTCGGGTCCTTAACTTTCTCAAACTAGGCCGTTTCCAGTGTTTTGTTAGTCTGGCGAACTTTTGAAAGAAGTGAAGTGAAGTGAAAGACTTTATTTAATGAGGGTGACCCGTGACAGTAACTTAAGTTGTCACATAAAAGCTAACACGTTAGCTTTTCAGCAAATTTATTTGTCACATAACAATTGGCCAATTTTACTCATCTACACAAGGAAATAAGAATTGTCACATGAAAATTATCGCGTAAAAATTCCTCGTGTAGACGACTCGTCACATAAAATGTGGCAAATATGTTCGTAAGCACCAAGATTTTCTGAGGCCATTAAGCAGCCCCGCCTTGTTTCTGCGTATCTCTGCTGTCCAAAGTCATTACTGGAGCACTAAACTTTGAGCTGCTAACAAATATTTGCAGTGCCATCTCTGACTCGATCAGATATATTTGTCATATAAAAGTTGACACATAAAAATTGCTCGTGTAGACGAGAATTAAATTGAGCGAGACCATGTTTGTAAACTTAGAAACGTCTACATGGCTTGTCTCTCAACAACAAAAACAACAATTTGTCTAAAACTAAAAGCAAATTTGCAAGCAATTCCTTTCAATTTTGGCAAAGTAACTAATCAATTTTATGGGTTTTTGCTTAAAGATATCTCAATCTGATTCTTGACATTAATAAAATATGATTTTAAGCACAAGGTGTAGACAACGGCATTATCGGAGATCTGTGTTAGTTTTCAGTTTCGATGAGGAACTTGGTGCTGAAATAGCAAGTTAAAATCATTTACCGAATTTTACCAACGAATAGTTTTTTCGGCAAATAACGAAAAAAGTTGCCTCGCCCTCCTGTCCCTTTTTTCCTTCTGATCTGAGTGCCAGACTGCATGTGGCATTTGTTTATACACCGTGCGCAGGGAAGTTCATTTTGGAATAGATTCCAGGAGTGGTACTCAATCTCTGGTAACACGAAACTGCCGTTGTCAGAATTAAAGGTTATGATCCGAATTATTCGTTGTTTAGCCCTCAACCAAACAAATATATCAGAGATTCGAACAAGTTGTGTACTTGTAAATAACAAAAAGAGCATTGTAAGTAGATCACCTGTAATTTAATTAGACTAGTGTAATTGAAATATATGTATTGTAAGTAGTGCAAGTATAAGTAGTTTAAGTGTCGTGTAAGTAGTGAGTATACCATAAGTATATATAGCTTATATGAGTAAGTATAATATAAGTAATGGTAATAGGACTGAGTGGAGTCCAATTCGGTCTGTAAATATACGAGTGATAACAAAATCGGATAACCGCGCAGCGGGAGTCTGATTAGTTTATCACGAGTTATTGACCGAATTGGGCGACAAGAAATATTATTACCAATTAATCATAAAAATTACAATTTCCGAGAAAAGAAGAGCCAAGTTATGAAAGAAAGGGAAAGTTTGCATTAAAAGACAGACAAAGGAGGCGTAAATTGTTTAATGATGCTCTGAAATTAAACTACAACTTTGAAAATGATTGGTTGATTTAACCTACAACTTTGAATGCGATTGGCTTATTCAACTGTCCGATAGCAAACTGCCCGATGACAACTTGGCTAGTGAATTAGTGGAAAATAGGGGTTTTTTAAACCAATCACATTAGACGAAATTGTAATTTTTATGATTAGTGTTGTAAGTAGTGTAAGTAACAAAAAAAAATATTATAATTAAGGGTTCGAACAATTAATGCACAAACAATATTAAGAGCTTTGTAAGTAAAAATTGGTAAGTAATTTCGTGATTGATAATGGTACGTAATAGGACTGAGTGGAGTCCAATTCAGTCTGTAATACGAGTGTTTAACAAAATCGGACAACCGCGAAGCGGGAGTCCGATTTGTTAATCACGAGTATGATTACAGACTGAATTGGACGACGCGAAGCCCTGTTACCAATTAATCAAAACTATGACAAACTTCGAGAAACGAACAAACCGTCGATTGAGCGCTGAGCGATTAAACGTCGTTATGAATGCTGAAAGACACAGCAGTTTACTCAACAAAGTGCACCGCAACAGCGCGCGCAAAATGACACGTACTGTCGAATTACAAGCATGACGCGTACACTGTCCAATTAATGCTCAAATCAGGCTGCTGATGGCCAATCACGTTCGAGAATTTTGTTATAGTTTTGATTACTTTGGTAATCGTAAAAGTTACGAACATTTTAGTACCGTAATAATATATTTAAGAAACACTAAGGTACGAAAATGCATTTAACCTTACATAACTGTAGACTTTTGATGGTCATTGTACATTTGTAGAAGATAGAAAACAAATAAAGTGTTTTATGTGGAGTCAATCAATTGTACATGCCTTCTTAGGACAACTTGTGAGCGTGTTCATTAGGTACATTTTAGTCTGTCAGTGGTTCAGGATTAATTATTTGCAACGCTTGATTCAAATCCCATTCTCAAATTCAATAATAATTCATCAAGTTAAAACAAAGGAAACCTTGACCGTGACGGTGTTTGGATATCTGCCATATATTAGCATAGCGCGTTTTTTGTTTAGTTTTAGTTTCGATTGAGAAGACATATCAAACATGAAAAATAGGGTTTGATCGCATTTGAAAACACCAAGAATTTGGTCAAAATACTCCGCTACGCGTCGTGTTTTCAACTCTCTTCTCAGTCTTTGGAAATGTGGTCAAAGACGATCTTTCGTGTTTGATATATTACTTCAACATACACTTCAAACGATCGCCTAACGATAACCTAATCATAACGACCAGTAGTCATCGGCCAAACACCCTACCCGTAACCCTTCCTGATCCAAGAGGTTATCCCTTCAAGGTACTGCGCTTAATTAGCCACTGTGATTTCGCACCGTTGGTATAGCAACCTAACTGGAGAAGGTTGCTATTGCTTTGGTGTGATCCGTATGTTTTTGATTTTAAAAAATATGCGATTTTTTTCAACTAATGAACGCAGGGTTCGGCAGAGCGGCCGAACCAAATATCAACTCATACAGATTGAGAGCAAATGAGCAATCTAATCTAATCATGGTAGAATTCTAACTATAAAATTTGGAACACTCAAATAACGCCGATGTCTATTGTTCCTGTCAGTTTTGCTACTTTCCAGCTTTAGAAAAATCGCGGAGACTGAATTGTTATTTGAAACTTGCAACAGTAAGCCTGCCCTTGCCAGTTTTTGTTGTTGTTGTTGTAAATTATTTAAGAATTATTCGCTGAAGGCGGAGTGAACATTGGTGAATATTCACCGAGACGAAGTCGAGGTGAAAATTCACGGATGTTCACTGAGCCTGAGGCGAATAATTGTTTTAGCATAATTTTCAGAGGTGAATAGCAAGAACTACAAAATAACGGACTAAAACAAAAAACACAGACGCAATTGTTCGTTAACATACGGGTATGTAGCCGTAGGTTTGATAACAAGCTTACATGTACATCGGTTACGAATCAATTTACTCATCGATTTTTTTCAATAAAACAAGCGAAACACCACGAAAAATAGTATAAATATATTCATCCGGTACCTTTGTTTTATCGTTGTTAACTTCATTCACAGTCGCCGTCATCGTCTTAAAATAAGTAGCTTTAATTAGTTTGAAGAAAAATAAATTTCGGTCAATCGATCTGACCTGCTGGCGATCGTAACTACTGTGTTACGATTCTTAAATGCCTTAAATACGAGTTCTTGAAAAGATTTTTGGTCCAATGGCGACAGCAGTCATTTTGAAAATTCTCCATATTTCAAATATCCTGGACTTGGAGTGATGTCTTTCGGATAAATGAAGATTTCATTCACCAACTGTCTTTCCTGTTTACTTGCCGCGATGGCAAAGGTGTTGAGCTTAGTAATCAAGCTCAGAAATGTTATATTCACCTTCAAGAGCGGTGAACATAAGGTCGCCGTTATGTGGACGATCTCCAGTCATTCAACATTCATGGCAAAGTGTACTATCGTAAGCAAGGAATATTGCTAGCGAAACATTGCTATAAATTGCATGCGTCCGAACCAATTAATTTAAGGAACGAGATATAACACAAAGAACACAGGAAAAGCTCGAAACATTCTTAAAAATTTAGCCCTCACCGCTCATCACTAACCAGTTATTTTGTACAATCATCATTATATGGCTAGCTCCGTGAGCAGGCAAGGTGAACCGAATCCGCTGTGATTTGCTACCAGAGCGAGCCAGAGAGAGCTATCTCGCCCGCTCGGGATTACGCGCTGTGTCCCGCAAGAAAAATCTCCCCGAAGATCACCTTTTTTTGGTATTCTTTATCCCATATAATAAATCCTTTATTGACCAAGCTTGGTCCGTCAAAATCGCTGGAAATTGGTCTCGTTCTTTTCTTTGCGTGTTTATGGACCATAAACTCACAGGAAAAAAAAAAGAAAAAAAAAAAAAAAAAAAAAAGAACTTGGCCAATATCCAGCCATCCTGACCTCGTACTTGGTCAATAACCCATATATAACTAGTTTTTTTTATCATAAATTGCGGGGTTAACGATTAGCATTTTTGCGTTTATTTCTAGCGGAGAGCGAGGTTAAACTTTTTGTAAGTTTTATGAAGAAAGAAAGAAAAAAATTAACAAAGGGAGAGAAGGAAAGAAAAACGAAGTTGGCAATTATAAAATTCGCTCGTTCTCATACACGATGATATATGGAAAACGTTTTCAGGTGCAGAAGTATATGCTGGGTTATTAGCAAAAAAAAAAAAAACAGGCTTAGTAAAGTTGATTATCCAAACAGACACCAAGATAACAAAACTATCTCACTTAAATTTTAATTGAAACTGTCAGTTTTCCTGCAATTAGGAAATTTGCATATAAAAACTAAAGATTATGGCCAGCTTACTGTGGCCACATCTGACGGTCAAGTATAAACCATGTTGTAAAATCCTGTAAATTGTGAATCATAGAGCACTGTGCACAATTTTAAGCCGAATTTCACCGAAACAGGTAAGAAGCTATCGGTTTGTACTTGTAAGGAAATAAAGGCGACACGTCTGTCCTTGTCTTTCCTGGCAAAAGGCAATCATATCGATTGATCTAAATGGTTGCTATTTTTGTGTTAAAAGTCAGCTGCCATACAAGAACAATGCACTAATGAGAGTTTTCAAACCGAATTTTACATGTCATATAACAATATCTACATACGGTTTTAATTTCGCTACTTGGCAAGTTGTTAACCCATCAATAATTTATGATCAAGCTGTGAAAACGTTAGCCTTTTATCGCTAACAGAAGAGGTTTCTTATCAATTTGAAACTTCCGTAAAACAATCATTTTCTTTAGTCAGTTAGAAGTTTGTGACTCTGTCATGATACCAGCAAACGTAACTGATCCAAAGTACGATTTTTATTTGATGATAATCGATGACAAGGCATACTGGCTGAGTTTAGCTGTGGTGGGATTCATTTTAGCAACAGTTATTATCGTAGGAAACTCCATTCTACTCTTCACGACTTACAAGGATCCTCGTAGATCACTGCGTACACCGCCATCTTTCCTGATTACGAATCTGAGCGCATCAGATTTACTGCTGGGACTATTCAATGTTTTTCTTGTGGCTTTGAGAGATGTCTATCGATCACGACTTGAACATATGCCTTATGTTTTCGTGTTTAAGACAATCATGTACACCGTGCTATCTACAACCCTATCTGTGAGCAGCTATTCCATAATAGCCATGTCATTAACTTGTTACGTCGCCATCAACAAGCCCATGGATTACAAATCCATCGTCACCAAGAGAAGAATCAAGATTTTTATTGCAGTGTTGTGGATGGTATCTTTAGCGACGTGTGTTCTCCCTATAACGAATATATCCGAGAAGACATACACGCTAATTTATCTCCACACTCACGCTTCGCTACCTGTCATCTTGTTGACAGTTATCTACGCAAATGTGTTCCGTGCTCTCGCGAGACGAACTCGAGAGCTTCAGCTAGGAGGGTGTGACTCGATTTCAAGTATTTCGTTGCGAAAAAATCGAAATATGGCTGTTACAATTATCATTATTCTTTCGCTGTTCTATTTCTCTTATATACCTCAATACATCACTCTACATCTACTGTACTTTTGCAAACCCTGCCAACATTCATTAACTTTCCACAAGATTGACGTTGCATTGTCCCGGTTTTTGTTCATAAATTCAGCGGTGAATCCATTTGTCTACGCCTGGAGATTGCCAAAGTATCGAAAAAGGTTTAATGACTGTTGGCAGTTCATCCGAGGCAAGTTGAGAATTCCTTGCAAGGGACTTTTGAACCCAAGGACACAGTCGAGCCAAACGAAAAGTGCTTGGGTGTGTCAAAGAAGATTATGGCGAAATAGACGAGTTGATATTTCATGTACTTGCGATATTTCCAGTATTGAACTGAAAAAGATTAAAGTGACAATCGTGTAGGAAACTAAACATTTTTAAAGCCTTATTGCACTCATGTTTGCAGAATGAATATCATTAGTGGTAAATACCGTGAATATAGACCTAGGCAGCGTCCACACTAAGCCAGAAAAATTTTAAATACAGTTTTATTTCTACGGCTAGGCCTACCGTCCACACTAATCCGTCACGAAAACGGAGCTTTTGGAAGACGCTCTTCAGACCGAAGGAATTTGGAAACGCCAGCTTTGTGTTTTAGTGTTGGGGTGAAGACATTTTGAAAACGCAGCTTTATTTCTACGGTTAGGTCTACCGTCCACACTAATCCGTCACGAAAACGGAGCTTTTGGAAGACGCTCTTCAGACCGAAGGAATTTGGAAACGTCGGCTTTTCAATTTCAAGTGGACGGAAAACATTTGAAAACGGAGCTTTTCGAAAACGATGACATCACGATAATCACGTGATTTCCCTGTCCAAGTTTTCCTCAAAACACAAATCCAAAATGACCGGTGATTGTTGCATTTTTAAATTCCTACGACGCAGTGTGGACGGAAAATATTTGATACGTTTTAAGAGTGAAACCTCTGTTTTAAAATTCCTCCGGCGTAGTGTGGATGGGGCCCAAGATAGATCAAGTTTCGACACAGATAAAACGATCGTTTGACACATATTTTATGCACGTTCTCGATGTATCACGTAGTTACCGGTTGGTGATGACTCACAGAACCATAATTTACGGCAGACAAAAAAACACGATTCTCAATGCATTGACAATTAGTTATGGTAAATCAAGGCCAGCGGTTATTAAGGACATATCATGTTTCATATAGTTGTTCTAAAAATAATATTTATTATTTAATATTTATTATTTCCCATCCAAAAGAATAAAACACATATACCCAAAACATATATACGCTTTGCCACTCTCTTTTTCGATAGTCCATGTTATGTCATGTTGTTGGAGCTTGTCATTTCAAATAGTAGATTTCTGCCTGACAACCAAATCGAGAAGTCACCGCCAAAGATCTTCTCTAATCTCACCACGATAAGACGCTGTAAGTAAAAGCATTATCAAGGATACTCATATATTTCTAAAGGGACTTAAGGCAATCTTCCCCTCTCCTCCCCCCCCCCCCCCGCCCCCTCCATCCCCTCCACACACACACAACTAAAAGTCAGCCAAAAATAAAAGTTTCCTTTACTCGAAGTCTCACAATAATGGTAACAAAGGTAAAAAATAAAATTACTGGAAAGAGTAAGAAAAAAATTCAACCAGGCCAGCGAGCAGCTGTTTTTGTTGCGGATGTAAAAGCAAATCATCTTTTTTCAATGGATTATAAATATCTCTTCGTGATGATAAGTCAAAGATATTTTCATGATACGTAATGTCGCGATCGGAGCTCTCATTTTAACATCTTTTACAGGCAGATTACCTGCTGAGAAACTGAAGAATTGCGCACGAATTCTCTGTACTCACGCCGCTGTTAACTGACCTAATGAAGTGCTGACGCAATATATTCCACAATATCGATCCGTTTTGCCGGTGATCTTAATTTATATCGTTGGCTTTCATGAAACGTCTTGAAATAAATATTGTAAAATCTACACGGTTGATCCTACAAAGCTCATTGTTTCAAATATTATGGATGGGGGAAAAAAATATATGAATATAAAGAAATATTATATATATTTAGCCAAGCCTAAGGGCGGAGCTCCTGGGCCGGGTTGTTCAAAGCCCGATTAAGCTAAGCCAGGATAAGCGAGGATTTTGATTTGATTTTTGTAACTTTGTGGTGACGTCTTCTGTTTACATTGTTTGGCCTTCTGTTTCGAGTCTGCATAATCTCAAGCTACATAAAAAAAAGCAGTGAAAAACATTTTAATACAAGAAAAATTTATTCTTCGGTTAATTTTTGATCCTGGGTTAGCTATTCCGAACAACATTGCCCTGATTAAAACAAGTAAACCTGACATGAGCCTACGATCCAATCGAAAACCAGCTCTTGGTCAGCGGTCAAATTTAAAGAAAAACGCGTGTCCTCGATGAGCTCTAAACCTGAGCCCACGATTTGGTCACGTGATACTGGTCAGCGGATACATTGATTTGACAGATGTCAATAAACCGTAACATGGATGTCCAATATCAAAGATGTACGCTGCAAACCAAGACTGCATGACGGTATTAGCTGGAGTATGGCCGCCATGTTGCGCGACGTTTCGTCGTTGTCGTATGGCGCACGCGCTCGTGGTCCATGCCGTTAGCCATGTTGACCATCAAAAGAGAGTTGCACGGGTTTCTATTTCTATGCATGCATCTGGTTCTCTTCCTATAGCTATGGTGCTACGCTTTGCCGCCCATGAGGCCGCCGGAATAAACCCAATTGTGCCCAAATTTGGTTGCTTTATCTATATTTTATTTCAGTTCAAGGTGTCAGATTCTTCTTTCCTATCCCGTTAAGAAAATGA
Organism: Orbicella faveolata; assembly: GCF_042242905.1. NCBI lineage: Eukaryota > Metazoa > Cnidaria > Anthozoa > Scleractinia > Merulinidae > Orbicella > Orbicella faveolata. The sequence continues at coordinate 4,907,592 of NW_028301536.1, read as the reverse complement.
GTTTCCCGATCGGTTATGTTCGCCAACTCCATGCCAATAAAAGAAATGATTCCTCAAGGTTTATTATTCTCCCATGAGAGCTGAAAATTATAAAATGGATTTTAGTTTCTATGTGAATATAATGTTTGTCGAATTTCAATTATTTTCTATACTTTCCATATTCGTACTCGACGTTTTATTGATTCTATCTGTGAAGCTCGTCGATAAGCCTTAGCCTTGTAGCCTTGTGAGATAGGAGTGAGGTACATACAGAAATTTCTCTACTGAAACGGTCTGTTCGCAAAAAAGAATCATTTCTTCATTGTAAATTAATATAAAAACTTGTTTATAAATGCATCGTGATCCTCGATTTTCCATGTAGTCACAACCATTATGCGTAAGTATAACGAACAAATAAAGTAACACAGGTGCTATTTTAAAAAATAAATAAATAAATAAATAGCACTTACGTATTTTAAATTACACTTTTCTGCGACAGGAAAATTGAAAACTGTTAAATACGACCGTTTTAAACGTTGCAGCATTTTTAGTAAAAGCCTCAATTTCATAACTAATGTATTATGCTAATGTCAGTGATAATCGATTAACTTTTATTTGTATTCCAATTTTTAAGTACGGAGGATTAATATAAGCGATGTTTCAAAAAAGAATACATAGAGGATATTGCATGCATGGCCGCGCGGAGATACGAAATTTCTCTTGGAGTGTTGAAAATATTTTACCAACGCGCGCAGCGAACAAGTGAAATAAGTTTTTCAACACGAGAAGAGAAATTTCGTATATTCAAGCGGCCATGTAATGTTTTATTTATTATATAAACACGAAATAACGAACCATTTAACTTCGCTGCAAAAGGCGCAATTTTTTATGTTACCGTAGCAACGCGATCTTTTCACATGTGAAAATAACATGTTATTTTCACGTGTGAAGATATCATGTTTTCGCGGTAAGTTTATAAAGCGTTGGTTTTAATGTAATAAAAAAGTTATTATACTTTGCATGTTGCGTTTACTAACTGCCCCGATTGCCCAAATAAGTTAAAATTGCCGCTTTCAAAAGATTTCCATGGAAAACGGCGAAAACTTACTAATACGATTATCATAATAATACTTCACGGAATAATCGAACGAGTAATTTCGAAGCCTGACAAATATGAAAACTTTCTGAATTGTATCAAAACCAAAACCAAAGTAAATTCCTGATTACTTTCGACACGCAATTAAAACTCGCCCTAAACCGTCTGATATTATGTACGGTTTGTATGTTTGACTGCACAAACATCAGGTCTCTTGTGAAAAACATAGGAAAGTGTTCCACTTTTAAGAACTTTAATTTTAACGTGTTAGCTCCGCAAACGACCAACTATTTTAAATATTTTTAACCTCGAAAAATGCTGTATAAAATCTTTAAGTTTTATGTAGATCTTTTTCTTTTATTTTAATTAAAATATTGAACCTTTGTAATCGTTTTGTTTCAATCAGTTGGTACACCACCCACAAGCATAAAGCTTTGACATGTATGTAACCGTGTTTAAATAAAGGCTCTATGAATGTATGTATATTTCGTTGGAATAGTGATGCGACTTTTCACATTTCACGACTGTAGACCTTTCTTTGTGTTTCATGTTGCCATCTTTTAGTGATGTGTACCGTGCGCCGCCGGTATTCTTGTGTGGAGCTACAAATACATCGCTTAATTTCAACATCGCTTTCAACGTCGCTTTCAACAGCGCTTTCGACGTAATTTGAGCAACACGGTATTAGTCCAGGGCTTTCGATTTTAACACAATTTTCGTTTTGGTAATCACTCGTAAAATCTATTTAGAGAGCGTGGATTAAGTTGTCAGTAAAATGAAAAGATTCCAAAACGTTTTACCAACCTAATCCGGGGGGAATACTCTCTATATGCCTTTTTCATGTTGATGGTAATATGCATAAAACAGTTGGGATTTCACCGCTGAAGTATCGGAGAATGGTAGAAAAACTGTCATGGCGCTAGATGTATATAAAATTGGCGCTATTCAAGAGCCGAAGGAGCTCAAGAACTTTCTTCAGAACCGTCTAAAAACGCTTAACATAACGCGAATCGAATACAGTCGAACCTCCCGTAAGGGAGGTTCGACTGTACATTAAGCTTAGGTGCTCGCTTATTGGAGGCGGTCGCTTAGGACAATTTAGACCATATTGGGTCAAATTTTTTCCATTAGCATAAGGTAACTACTGAAACTTACCCCATGTTTTAAATGTTTTATTCAAGTGAAAAGTCAATTTTGCGAAAAAAAAAAAAAATATCCGATATTTCGCACGCATTGAGAAATTTCCATCCCTTGTACTATCCAGGAATACGATAATGTTACAACACCTTATTCGATCCAATTTCCCCTCTACTGTCTGTCAAGTGCTCGCCTACAGAAGGTTAAAAACAAAAGAAAATTTCAAACTTTTAGCTCTAAAAGTGGTCGCGGTCGCTCACGAGAGTTGGTCGCTTACAAGAGGTTTCAAATATAGTGATTTGACTTGAAAACCTTTGGTAGTTTGGAAAACTGGTTGCTGAGGAGTTGTGGTCGCTTCCGAGAGGTGGTCGCAACCGTGGGTATGCCCAACGACGAGCTTATCTAACCAATTTATGTAAATACTAAGCTGAAAATATAGTAGAAGTCGGTCGATTATTTGTCAAATGTAGGTACTACAAAGGGTTATCATGTTCCTTTCGTTAGTCTTATTATTATTTCCGAAAAGTCACCCTTTTCTTGGAAAAATGGTGAATACATATTGGAACGATTTATTGGAGTGGACCTTCCCTAAAAACTCTGTTCAATAAACCTCCCCCCTGCTAGCAAAATAACCTGACATAATAAAGTGTGGGAAAAAAACGAACAAAACATTTGTGATGAGAATCTGATCAGCTTAAACATAAAAAGATAATTTCGAAATCAGCGAAAACTCATTTAGCTAACATGGTCAATGATTAATCTCCTAAGATAATATTGAAGTTTTTACACACTTAATTAAGAGTCGGTGACATTTACAGTTCTCATCTTCGGCAGCAATAAATACCGTAACATTTCTTATTCAGAGACAGTAAAACGCTCTCATTCTACGTCGTCCTATAACATGGCCTACAACCTCTCCGGTTCAAATTTTAACAACTTTACAAATATTAGCACGGAAGGCGGAACACCAAATAACCCACCCGAGGTTCATCTTATCATCACCATTATCATTAACATCATGACAAGTCCCGTGACAGTTTTGCTCAACGTGTTGGTGATAATGGCCGTGAAAAAAATAACAAGACTTCAGAGTTACCCCAACATCTTGCTGGCCTGTTTAGCGGCAACTGATGTCTTAACTGGTCTGATCGTGCAGCCGTCGTTTATCCTGTGCAGAACTTTCCAGCTTCTTGGTATGAATGAAACTGAAATGATTCTATGCACTTTTCATTACTCTTCTATACACGCCCTGTCTCTTTGCTCTTGTCTCCATCTGATGTTGATAACTTGCGAGAGACTTATAGCCATCAAATTTACTCTTCGCTATACAGCTATTGTCACAACGCGAAGAATTAAGGTGGCAGTGATCACATTCTGGATCGTTTCTCTAATTTCTGGAGTAACCAGAGACTTGGAAAACAAAACGTTGTTAGCATTTTCACTTGCCATTTATATTTTTTGCGTTCTTTTCATTGTATTTTCTTACTTGATTTTGTATCGGGAAATACTTCGCCACCGGAAGATGATCAAAGCTCATCAGCTGCCTCAAGAGGAAGTGGAAAGATTCGCTAAGGAGCACAAAGCGCTCAAGACAACTGTGATTGTGATCGGTGCTGTTGTACTGTGCTTTGTGCCCGTAGTTTTCGTTCTCGTATTAGGCGGTTTGGGATTAGCTCCATCGGCGTTAGTGTCATATGTTGCCACATTCGTCACGTTCAACTCGCTCCTTAATCCATTGATTTATTGTGGGCGACAAGAAGAAATGAGAAAGTTCGCGTTTAGATTTAAATCTGAAGCCGTTGTTGCCATTAGGTAAAATTAAAAGCAACGAAAGACTGAAAAACTGTTAATGCTTTATTAAAGTACAAAGCATTCAATACAGAAGATGACTGCTATGTAAATAGAAATTCATGTCACTGCAAACTACATGTTACGTTTTTTTTCAATAAATTGCACTGGTGTCAAAAAATGGCAATTAAATGAAATTTCAACCGGAACAATGCTTCCTGAGTTTCTTTCTTTCTTTTCTTTTTTTCTTTTGTTTGTCTTTTGGCGAGGGAGGGGGAGAGTTGACTGAATTGGGAAAAAACAGACAAGTGGGTGTGTTTGTACTCACCTTTAGAAACACAAATTAAAGCAAATTAGAACCTCCTGGTTAAAAGGGTTCCTTCACTTTAAAAAGGTTCACTTCCTTAGGATGTTAGCAGTTCATCCCAGGGTAATCCCCACCACTCCCTCCCCCTCAAATCTCCATAAACACACACATTCATACACACACACACACACACACACACACACACACACACACACACACACACACACACAGTATATTAGCCACTGAGAAGACCTGACAATTCACCGCTTCTTGGTGGAGAGAGGCAATGTGAGGGTTATAAGCCTGTCAAACGCAAACCTCTCATGACGGGACGCAGGGAACTTCTGCTGTCAGTACCGCAGAGAAATGGTAGGAAATTTTCCTAGCATTCCTTACATACTCTCACTAGGGTTCTTCGTCTTGCGGCCAGGGAAGGCGTCATAATCTGTTTCAGAGATATGTCGATGATATTAAATAAAAAATAAACCAGAAAGGGCCGATGGAATATGAGACAAGCTTTAAAATGAAGTCACGATATTAATAGTGCTTTAAAAGTAAATAGCGCGTTCGAATCATTCCCGATGCCGCGGCTTTCAAATGATGGCGGACTCCATCAACGCCAATAATCTGGAACAAAACAAGGTCATTATATATCGGATCACTTCTAAACACACTTGAAGAAAGACTTGAAGAAAGGCAGGAAAAAACGTGAGGGGACAAAACCGGGCAATGTTGATAAATCAAGTAATCCCGCAATGAAGAACGAATTACATAACATGAATCTTCCTATGCTTCTGCCCCTGAACCAAGTTCAGATCTACGAACTGAACTTAAAGATACCAAAGTGCCTACGAATGGATGTTGAGCGCGGCGAGCAGACGTAAATGTCTTGTTTACCCAACGAAAGCCATTACAATAAACTCTGAGCTTGCATCGAGTTGCTTGTCCGGGCGTAAAGGAGCGTTTGATTAATCAATCTAACACAGATCTTAAGGAATAAAAACCCAGATGATCTGGAATAAGGCTGAGTATGTCGTTGGCAAAGGGAGTCACGTGCAGTATTATCATGCTCGGCAATTGAAGTTATTGTGTAGAAAATATCGCACAATTACACAGCCGAGGGCAAAAAAAAAAACAAAAACAAAAACAAAGCGCGAGGAGAAACTTAGTACATGGAGCTAGAATAGATTGTCAGTGCTTTAGTAGACCATGCACGGCTACCAATGGCTTGGCCAATCGCTTGGCCAATGGCTCGTACACGCAACGAATCGTAAAAGTCCTTAAGTAACGACCTCCGAAAGAAGTGAGCCCACCCCCCATCCCCTGGAAATAGAGGAACTAAGGTTCAATAGCATAATTATTTTTTCGATCAATAACCTAAATAACGTTCGATAAACTGATGACGATTCAACTAGGGAAGGTATAACTTATTCCAGGAGGCGTCATGAAGCGCGCTGGTAAAACAAGCCAGGCAAAATTTTCATCAAGTAACAAGAAGGTACAAACAGGACGTTTTCTTCAAATTGAAATGACTAAAATTGACAATTTTGAATCATTTTTTACAGGCACGCATAAAAAGAACGTTTAATCATATTCAAATTAAAAACGCGACCAGAGCAGTTAAATATTTATAAAGCAGACTAGCGTAGCAGTGCATCATGACCACTAAAAATAGTTTAAGGTATCTTACATCGATCACGGTCTACACATAAAGTGCCCACCCATGTGCCAGCAACATAAATTTCAACTGCATTGAAGAATTTCTAAACGATTTATAAGAACTCGGTGTTTTTACAAATTATACCCACAGCCTTAGAGAAATACAGCCCTGTTCTCATAGAATTTAAGAGTGTGTCCATGGGTGCACCAGGCAAGTCTGCTACATGCCATCTCACCGATTTCAATGAAACTTAGCCAGTATAAAGGGTCTACCCCAAAACTCAGAAAGACACATTGGTTTCGGTTTTGGATCTTTCAGGGGGGAAGTAGATCACCCCCCCTGGTTTTACTAGATTTTTGCCAAGAAAATTGCCTCAATATAGGCAAAATGTATGAAGCTCTCAGAACAACTGTATTTAACCTATTGCTACCAAGTTTGGTACACATATTGGCATATCTATAGTAAATGGAAGAGCCAAGTGACAGTCTATTTGATCAGCCGCTTGTCAATCAATGGACATAAATATGTGACTGTGTTTTTAGACCTTCAAATATTTGACGATTTTGAGGTCAATTATCTCCCCTTGCCAAAAAGGTATGACACTAATTTCAACGTTCCTTTGTCCGTCGATCATTTATCTTTAAAAAACAGTTAAAATATCTTTGGGCACTGCCGTATTTTCGCTTCGGATGCCACTTGAAAACTGCACCTAAAACAAGCTTACTTTAACCTTATCCGTCATACAATGCTGGCAAAAGCGGCCACTAAAGAAAATAAATCGACATTTACAAGCTCGTTTAACAAGAAAACTGCACCAGAAGGGAAAGTAAGGCTAAAAGGTTTCGAGATTTTGAGAAGAAATTGAAGATAACGCGTTTTTAGAGATACGTGTCACCAAAATATCGATAGTAAAATCGTAGTGTTTGTGATTTGACGTTTGTTATTTTGAGATTTGCTCGCAAAATCAGCTGTTGGCTATCGTGTGGCATAAAACACTTTTCAGTCTTTCATTCAACTCTTTATTATCAAGAGGTCGTGCTGTTTATAATGCCCTGAGGAGATTTCAGGGTCACATGCCGAGTTGTTGTTGACAAGTACATTCCAGCTAGTGTGCAGCAACATAAACTTGCACAAGCTAAAAATGACATTACGAGGAAATCTTCCTTTACTGACTAAAAAGGAAACGCAGTTCTAACAAATTCGTTGGTTCAACCATGCATAATTCTAGAGGAAAAGACTGCAAATGTTTTATTATTGTCACTTACCACGGGTTACCACCATCGAAAATTTCCTCCGGGAAGTACTTGTAGCGTGACCTGACAACCTTTCAGAATTCCAACAAATTGTTCATCCCGTCAGTAAAGAAACGCTTTCAGAATGTTCTACGAATCTCTATAAGTACATTTATCTACTTTCTGGTCGGCATATATCCGCATTTTTTTTAAATACATGTTGTTCTGACTAAATCTGTATCTCTCTCGATCGCCAGCGTTGAATTGCGTTACATAAAGGTTGAGCCAGCAATGTGTTGACCAGCAGATCTCCACGTGTTTCCCGTCATTTGCATCTTCAGTCGACTCTTCAGTCATATTCAGTTGTTCGCAAAGGGAAAGATAGTGAATTTGAAAAAAGTTAGATTAGCAGTAAACATTTACATTTTTTTCTAGCTCACCTCTATTAGTACCTTCCTACTTGTAGTCTTCCCTACGGAGGGCAGGTAAGGTTAAGTTTTTTGCTTTCTTTCAACAATCCATATCAGACTGGGGGTTTGGGCGGGATTAAGTGACAACTGACAAATTGCTAAAATTTTCACTAACAACTGAAAAATCGCCTTTAAAATGTAACGGGCTACTGACATTTGTAGTCCGTTTTACTGACAACAAGAGCGGTTTTTAATTGAGTATCGTAAAACTAAAACCAAAGTAATCACTCTCGCCAATCACAAAGGACACAAACAATACAGTGAACCAATCAAAATCGAAGTAATAACATGTAACTGACGCAGAGGTAAAACGGGAGAAAGCGCGTTAGAGCGGGGCAGCATTGGTTTTACTTTTACTTGTGACTGAATAAGAAAGTGGCGCGAGATTTTTAAGTCAATCGTGTAGCAAAGTGATGCAAAACCAATTACTTTTCGACGCTCAAATGAAAAACCACTCTAATAAAACACTTGATTGCTATTTTATTCTAATCTTTTTCGATCCTATTTGGCTAATAATTCTGCATTTTAATTAATATTAATTATTTAAGAAGTTATTATTTTTACAAACTAGTATTGTGTTCTTATCTCTTGTGACTTTTCACCTAAATCAGTTCCGACAAAACAAAATTAAGCTAAATTAAAATCAACTGATAGATGGCACCGACCAATGATGAATAGGCCATTTTACAATTGTGTGCTCAGTTATCTGGCCTATGAATGCAAGCGAGACTGGAGGTGACCTTCCTTTGATATAGACCTCTCTGCGGTCCTCATTGCCAACTAGTGAGCATGCGAACAACTTGATTTACACAACCAAAGCAGTGAGGTCAAGAAAAGGTCATCTACAGCCTCGCTGCCATTCAAAATCCGTGCAGGCCACTGAACAGACAACTGTAAAATGGTCTATTGTCAAAAGTTACATTTACAACTGGCATTTTTAACGTCCTATCCAGACCCTCCCTCCTACTTCTTTACAAGGTGATAATTGCACCCCTATCAAAACTCGGCTAATGATCTAAAGTTCAAGTTCTCTCCTTATCTGCTGCCTTCTTCGGACAGTTTCAGCCTCAGCAGCAAGATCATCGGCATCAGCTTCCTCGCCCTCATTCATACTTACAGAGCTGGTCCTTTGTAGTTGGCCATTCTTATTCAGGGCAGAAAGTCGGCTAAAGTATCGAGCGATCTGTTGCTCTGTCAACCAGTCGATCTTGGTGAACATTTTCTGACCAGTCTCGTCTCTTAAAGACTTCATTCTAAAGGCCACATCGGAAGCGGTTGCCTTCTTACCAGTTTCTTCTCTCATCCAGAACATATCTAACAGATAGCTCTTCGGTTTTTCCGAAAAGGCCACTGATTTCCGTGTTCTCCGAAGAGCCCATCCGTGTTCCACTTGGTCAGCCGGGGCGGGGGAATTGGCCGTCAGAACTGCTGGCTGATGTCTGACCACGAACGTAGCCACCACCTACGGAATGACACGCCTCCGTCCATTTCCGTTTGATCTCGTCGTACGCGGACTCCTTTGCTAGCTTCACCATATGTTTCCCGACGTCCAGGTGCTTTTGGAGGGCGGCGAATGACTTGAACGTCTTGATGCATCCTTCTTCTTGACAGGAGAACATCTCACTTAGAACATCTCAATTGTTCGCAATGTCTGTTGTTCCCTGCCCTGTATATCTATCACTAGAGTTTAATCCGTAGACTCCCCCTCTTGCGTAGCTGAAATTTCGAAGGGACTACAGGATCCCCGTGTCTCGGTATAATTTGTAGGAATTCTCATGAAAGGTTACCAGGTCGCGTCATGCTACAAATACCATGTATGCGTGGAAATTTTAGGTGGCAGTAAGCCTTGGTAAGTGACAATAATAACACAATAATTGTAGTCTTTTTTACTGGAATTATGCATTACTGAACTAACAAATTTCTTAGAACTGCATTTCCTTTTTAGTCCGTAAAGGAAGATTTCCTCGTAATGTCATTTTTAGCTTGTGCAAGTTTATGTTGCTGCACACTAGCTGGAATGTACTTGTCAACAACAACTCGGCATGTGACCCTGAAATCTCCTCAGGGCATTATAAACAGCACGACCTCTTGATAATAAAGAGTTGAATGAAAGACTGAAAAGTGTTTTATGCCACACGATAGCCAACAGCTGATTTTGCGAGCAAATCTCAAAATAACAAACGTCAAATCACAAACACTACGATTTTACTATCGATATTTTGGTGACACGTATCTCTAAAAACGCGTTATCTTCAATTTCTTCTCAAAATCTCGAAACCTTTTAGCCTTACTTTCCCTTCTGGTGCAGTTTTCTTGTTAAACGAGCTTGTAAATGTCGATTTATTTTCTTTAGTGGCCGCTTTTGCCAGCATTGTATGACGGATAAGGTTAAAGTAAGCTTGTTTTAGGTGCAGTTTTCAAGTGGCATCCGAAGCGAAAATACGGCAGTGCCCAAAGATATTTTAACTGTTTTTTAAAGATAAATGATCGATGGACAAAGGAACTTTGAAATTAGTGTCATACCTTTTTGGCAAGGGGAGATAATTGACCTCAAAATCGTCAAATATTTGAAGGTCTAAAAACACAGTCACATATTTATGTCCATTGATTGACAAGCGGCTGATCAAATAGACTGTCACTTGGCTCTTCCATTCACTATAGATATACCAGTATGTGTACCAAACTTGGTAGCAATAGGTTAAATACAGTTGTTCTGAGAGCTTCATACATTTTGCCTATATTGAGGCAATTTTCTTGGCAAAAATCTAGTAAAACCAGGGGGGGTGATCTACTTCCCCCCTGAAAGATCCAAAACCGAAACCAATGTGTCTTTCTGAGTTTTGGGGTAGACCCTTTATACTGGCTAAGTTTCATTGAAATCGGTGAGATGGCATGTAGCAGACTTGCCTGGTGCACCCATGGACACGCTCTTAAAACAAAAACAAAAACACCACGAAGAGATAATTACAGTAGAAGTCATTTGCGTCCCCTCATGGGGTGAGAGATTCTCGCCCATATCAACTTTCTTTTCTCTCGTAAGTTCTCGCGCGTTTAGAGATGCGCCACACTCGCGTTTAAGGAGCAGGGATCCCAACCGATGCTTACCGAACTTTTTCAAGATTCTACATTTAGCCCTGCCCCAAATCTACACACGTGTATTTTACTTGTGGAAAACTATCGATTTGCACAGTGTTTGGATTGGAGATTCTCGCCCATATCAACTTTCTTTGCTCTCGTAAGTTCTTGCGTGTTTAGGGATGCGCCACACTCGCGTTTTAAGTGCGGGCATCCAAACCAATGCCTACCTAACATTTAAAGATGCTACTTTTAGCCCTCCCTCAAATCTACACACGTGTAATTCACTTGTGGAAGTCTATCGATTTGGAGAGTGCTTGAGTAAGAGATTCTCGCCACTATCAACTTTCTTTTCTCTCGTAAGTTCTTGCGCGTTTAGAGATACGCAACACTCGCATTTTAGGTGCGGAGATCCCAACCAATGCTTACCTAACTTTTTAAAAATGCTACTTTTATCCCTCCCTCAAATCTACACAAAAGTATTTAACTTGTGGAAGTCTATCGATTTACAAAATGTTTGGGTGAGAGATTCTCGCCACTATCAACTTTCTTTTCTCTCGTAAGTTCTCGTGCGCTTAGCGATGCGCTCACTCGCGTTTTAGGTGTGGGATCTTAACCAATGCTTACTTAACCTTTTAAAGATGCTACTTTTAGCCCTCCCCCAAATCTACACACGTGTATTTAACTTGTAGAAATCTATCGATTTGGGCAGTGCTTGGGTTAGATATTCTTTACCATGTCCATTTTATTTTGTCCCGCGTGTTTTCGCGCGTTTAGCGATGCAGCACGATCGCGTTTTTTGTGTGGAGATCCCAAACTATGCTTACATGGCTCTTTAAAAATGCTAGCTTTGGCCCTTCCTCAAATCTACACGAGTGTATTTAACTTGTGGAAACTATCGATTTGGAGAGTGTTTGGGTTAGATATTCTTTCCCGTGTCAATTTTCTTTTGTCCCGCGTGGTTTCGCGCGTTTAGCGATGCGGCACACTCGCGCATTTTGTCTCGGGATCTCAAACTATGCTTACATGGCTCTTTGAAAATGCTAGTTTAGGCCCTCCCCAAATCTACACGAGTGTATTTAACTTGTGGAAATCTATCGATTTGGACAGTGCTTAGCTTAGATATTCTTTCCCATGTCAATTTTTTTTTTGTCCCGCGTGTTTTCGCGCGTTTAGCGATGCAACACACTCGCGTTTTTTGTGTGTGGATCTTAAACTATGCTTACATGGCTCTTTGAAAATGCTAGTTTTGGCCCTTCCCCAAATCTTCACGAGTGTATTTAACTTGTGGAAATCTATCGATTTGGACAGTGCTTGGCTTAGATATTCTTTCCCATGTCCATTTTTTTTTTTTGTCCCGCGTGTTTTCGCGCGTTTAGCGATGCAACACACTCGCGTTTTTTGTGTGTAGATCCCAAACTGTGCTTACATGGTTCTTTAAAAATGCTGGTTTTGGCCCTTCCCCAAATCTACACGAGTGTATTTAACTTGTGGAAATCTATCGATTTGGACAGTGCTTGGCTTAGATATTCTTTCCCATGTCCATTTTTTTTTTGTCCCGCGTGTTTTCGCGCGTTTAGCGATGCAACACACTCGCGTTTTTTGTGTGTGGATGCCAAACTATGCTTACATGGCTCTTTAAAAATGCTGGTTTTGGCCCTTCCCCAAATCTACACGAGCGTATTTAACTTGTGGAAATCTATCGATTTGGACAGTGCTTGGGTTAGATATTCTTTCCCATGTCCATTTTTTTTTTGTCCCGCGTGTTTTCGCGCGTTTAGCGATGCAACACACTCGCGTTTTTTGTGTGTGGATGCCAAACTATGCTTACATGGCTCTTTAAAAATACTAGTTTTGGCCCTTCCCCAAATCTACACGAGCGTATTTAACTTGTGGAAATCTATCGATTTGGAGAGTGCTTGGCTTAGATATTCTTTCCCATGTCAATTTTCTTTTGTCCCGCGTGTTTTCGCGCGTTTAGCGATGTGGCGCACTCGCGTTTTTTGTGTGGGGATTTTAAACTATGCTTACATGGCTCTTAAAAGATGCTAGTTTGGGCCTTCCCTCAAGTCTACACACCTGTATTTAACTTGTGGAAATCTATCGGTTTGGACAGTGTTTGGGTTAGACATTCTTTCCCGTGTCAATTTTCTTTTGTCCCGCGTGTTTTCGCGCGTTTAGCGATGCAGCACACTCGCACTTTTTGTGTGGGGATCCCAAACTATCCTTACATGCTTCTTTAAAAATGCTAGTTTTGGCCCTTCCCCAAATCTACTTTGAGTGTATTTAACTTGTAGAAATATATTGATTTGGATAGTGCTTGGGTTCGATATTCTTTTCCATGTCAAAATTCTTTTGTCCCGCGTGTTCTTCCGCATTTAGAGATGCGCCATACTCGCGTTTCAAGTGCTGGGATCCCAACCATAGCTTACCTACCTTTATGAAGGTGCTACTTTTAGCCCTCCCCCAAATCTACACAAGTGTATTTCACTTGTAAAAGTCTATCGATTTGGACAGTTCTTAGGTTGAATATTCTCACTTATATTAACTTTTATTTCTCCCGTAAATTCTCGCGCGTTCAGAGATGCGCCACATACGCGTTTTAGGTGTGGTGATCCCAACTAATGCTTACTTAACTTTTCAGAGATGCTACTTTTAGCCCTCCCCCAAATCTACACACGTGTATATTACTTGTAGAAGTCTATGGATTTGGACATTGCTTGGGTGAGAGATTCTTGGCCATATCAACATTCTTTTCTCTCGTAAGTTCTCGCACGTTTAGAAATGCGCCACACTCGCGTTTTAGGTGCTGGGATCTTAACCAATGCTTTCTTAACTTTTTAAAGATGCTACTCTTAACCTTCCCCAAATCTACACACGTGTATTTTACTTGTAAAAGTCTGTCGCTTTTAGCAATGCTTGGGTTAAGGACTCTCGCCGATTTGTATCTTTTTTTTACTCGCGTGTTTTCGCGCGTTAAGCGATGCGGCACACTCAAGGTTTGTGTGTGAGGGTTCCAAATTATGCTTACGTGTCTCTTTAAAAATGCTAGTTTTGGCCCTCCCCCAAATCTACACAGGTGTATTTTAAATGTGGAAGTCTATTGATTTAGACAGTGCTTGGGTTACATATTCTTTCCCATGTCAATTTTCTTATCTCCCGCGTGTTTTTCCACGTTTAGATATTCGGCACACTCGCGTTTCAGGTACGAGGATCCCAACCAATGCTTACCTAACTTTATAAAGATGCTACTTTTAGCCCTGCGCCAAATCTACACAAGTGTATTTTACTTGTGGAAGACTATCGATTTGGGCAGTGTTAAGTTTGGAGATTCTCGCCCATATCAATTTTCTTTTCTCTCGTAAGTTCTTGCGCGTTTAGAGATGCGCCACACTCGCGTTTTAGATGCCAGGATCCCAACCAATGCTCAACTTATATTTTAAAGATGCTACTTTCAGCTCTCTCTCAAACCTACAAACAAATTTTTCACTTGTGAAAGTCTAAAGAAATCCACCACCACCACCCCCCCCCCCCCCGCGTCCCCCACCCTTCAAATCTACACAAGTGTATTTCACTTGTAAAAGTCTATTGATTTGGACAGTCCTTAGGTTAAATACTCTCGCTTATATTAAATTTCGTTTCTCTAATGAGTTTTCGCGCGTTTAGAGATGCATCACACTTGCGTTTAAGGTGCGGGGATCCCAACCAATGCTTACCTATCATTTTAAAGATGCTACTTTCATCCCTTTCCCAAATCTACACACAAGTATTTCACTTCTGGAAGTCAATCGATTTGGACACTGCTTGGGTAAGGGATTCTCGCCCATATCAACTTTCTTTTCTCTCGTAAATTCTCGTGCGTTTAGAGATACGCCACACTCACGTTTTAGGTGCGGGGATCTTAACTAATGATTACTGAACTTTTTAAAGATGTTACTTTTAGCTCTCCCTCAAATCTACATCCGTGTATTATACTTGTGGAAGTTTGTCGCTTTGGACAATGCTTGGGCTAAAGATTTTCGGCCATTTATATCATTTTTTCACTCGCGTGTTTTCGCGCGTTTAGCGATGCGGAACACTCGGGTTTTTTTTTGTTTTGTTTTTTTGTTTTTTTTTTTTTGTTGGGATCCAAACTGTGGTTACGGGGCTCTTTAAAAATGCTAGTTTTGGCTCTCCCTAAAGTCTACACAAGTGTATTTTACTTGTTGAAGTCTACCGATTTGGACAGTGCTTAGGTTGGATATTCTTGCCCATATATATTAACTTTATTTTCTCTCGTAAGTTCTTGCGCGTTTAGAGATGCGCCACAATCGCGTTTTAGGTGTGGGGATCCCAACCAATGCTTACCTAACTTTTTAAAGGTGCTACTTTTAGCCCTCCCCCAAATCTACACACGTATATTTCACTTATGGAAGTCTATCGATTTGGACAGTGCTTGGGTTTGAGATTCTCGCCCATATCAACTTTCTTTTCTCTAGTAAGTTCTCGTGTATTTAGATATGCGCCCCACTCGCGGTTTTGCTTTCGTGATCTTAGACTATGCTTACTGGACTTTTTAAAAATGCTAGATTTAGCCGTTTTTCTAATCTACACACGTGTATTTTACTTGTGGTAGTCTGTGGCTTTGGACAACGCTTGGATTGGAGACTATTGCTCATTTATACTTTTTTCTCTCGCGTTTTGGCGCGTTTGGAGTGCGCCCCACTCGAGGTTTTGGTGTCGACATCTTAAACTATGCTTTCA
The DNA here is from genome assembly GCF_042242905.1 of Orbicella faveolata. Classification (NCBI taxonomy): domain Eukaryota; kingdom Metazoa; phylum Cnidaria; class Anthozoa; order Scleractinia; family Merulinidae; genus Orbicella; species Orbicella faveolata. The sequence continues at coordinate 4,892,105 of NW_028301536.1, read as the reverse complement.
GATCCAAAGAGGTGTTACACAAGGTTGTCCCCTATCTCCTTATTTATTTATCCTTTCAGCGGAAGTATTGGCCAAAGCAATCAGAAACAATGTGAACATAAAAGGTATATGTGTTAACAACAATGAAATTAAAATTAGCCAATATGCCGACGATACTACACTGATTTTAGACGGGTCAGAACAAGCTCTTCTCTCTGCCCTTAGCATGTTAGATGAATTTAGTAAAGCCTCCGGTCTGAGACTCAATGAGAAGAAAACGGAAGCCCTTTGGATCGGTTCTAGTATTGGAAACGACAAACTTTCTCTGCCAGGAAAGGAATTAAAGTGGCCGGAATCCAAAGTTAAAACATTAGGACTGTGGCTATCAGTCGAGCCTGAAATAGCTGCTCTGCTAAACTATGATGAAAAGGTGGAAAAGATAAGGAAAATCCTTAGCTGTTGGAAGTACCGTAGACTGACCTTGCTGGGAAGAATTACTGTATTGAAATCGTTAGCCGCGTCGCAGTTAGTTTATTTACTATCTCCTTTGCCATTGAATTAGAATGCTTTAAATCAGATCAACAAGCTGTTTTATCAGTTTCTTTGGAACGGAAAGGGAGACAAAATCAAACGTAAAATTATGATAAATGATTATTATGATGGAGGCCTAAAGATGATTGATCTTATTTCTTTTAACAAAGCTCTAAAAACAACATGGATCAAGAAATACCTAGATACCACCAATAACGCAAAATGGAAAATTTTTTTTGATTTGGCTCTAAACCACTATGGTCGTGAGAATATTTTTGCTGGCAATCTCAATGCTAAAGACACCACAACGTCTATTAAAGCTACGGATGCATTTCTCAAAGGAATTTTGGAGGTCTGGGCAGAGGTCAACTTCGAACAACAAATAAAATCCCAGGTGCAGTTTCAAGAACAAAGCCTATGGCACAACTCTCTAATTAGAATAGCGAACAAACCAATATTCTTTAAGGACTGGTGTGCACAAGGAATTACAAAAGTGAAACATTTACAAAAACCAGGGAGCAGCAACTTTCTCTCTTTGAATGATTTTCAATTAAAATACAGCTTAAGTGTCTCTCCTCTTAAATATTACGGGATAATATCGGCTGTAAAGACCCTCCGTAAAGAAGTGGATGATCATGATAATAGTCAGGAGTACAAGCCTTTTTGCACTAAGCTTTTAGAGACTAAAAAAGTAAGCTCACTCGTATACAAAATTCTGACAAGAATCAAAGGCGAAGTTCCAAAAAACAGCCAAATGAAATGGCTTCTAGATTGTAGCTACTCAAGAAATGAAAATCTCGACTGGAGCTCAGCATACCTTTTGACATCACGATGCACCAGGAGTACCAAACTGATCGAATTCCAGTTTAAATTTTTACACAGACGTCTAGCAACTAATGACTTTCTATATAAAATTGGGCTTAAGGCAAATGATAATTGCACCTTCTGTCAAGAAGGCCCAGAGTCATTAATGCATCTCTTCTGGACATGTCACGAGACATCTAACGTTTGGAAAAGAGTATGAGAATGGCTGCAAAGTATAAAACTAATGCCCAAAACCTCCACCCTATTAAACATTACAGCTTTTGGTCTGAAACCGGAAACATCAAAATTTGCACTTCAAATTAACTATTGCCTTCTTTTAGCTCGACGTCATATCTGGCTAGCCAAATCTAAAGAAATGTCCCCTAACTTTGACCATTATTTACGCTTTCTGAAATCAAGGCTCGAGTTGGAGACAAAAAGCGGCGATATGGAAAAATGGGAACCTCTTGCAGAATATATACCTACTGATAGATAGCATCACTTCCTCTGAAGCGTTTGCAGCTATCAACTTTGCCAACCATCTCGTACATACGCTGTCACCTACGAGCTTTTCACAGCAATCTGCTCTTTATCTTCGCTCTCACATACTAGTAATGCTATACGTAATCAACCTAACAATACACTTGAAACACTTGTTTCGTTTTCTTCCCTTTTGTACCATCTTCATTGTTTTTTTTTTCTTTTTATTGTAATGTGTTAGATTTATTTTTGTGGATTAAACGGTGCTGTAAACACTATTAGTATGAACATTGTAAGTATAGTATTGTAAGAATAATAAGTTTCGTCTAGTACAATAGTTAATGTCAGCTCTGTAAGTAGTTATTCCCAAGTAGTATCTAGTATCTAGTATTGTAATCATTTATTCTGTGTTCTGTAAGGCAATAACATTAAATAAAAATAAATAAATAAATAAACTATGCTTACTGAACTTTTTGAAGATGCTTGATTTGTTCCTTTCGGAAATCTACACACGTGTATTTCCCTTGTGGAAGTCTTTCGATTTGGGCAGTGCTTGGGTGAGAGATTCTCGCCCATATCATTTTTTTTCTCTCGTAAGTTCTCGCGCGTTTAGAGATGCGCCACACTCGCGTTTTAGGTGCCTGAATCCCAACCAATGCTTACCTAACTTTTTAAAGATGCTAGTTTTTCCCCTCCCCCAAATCTACACACGTGTATTTCACTTGTGGAAGTCTACTGATTTGGACAGTGCTTGGGTAAGAGATTCTCGCCTATATATACTTTCTTTTCGCTAGTAAGTTCTCGCGCGTTGAGAGATGCGCCACACTCGCGGTTTTGGTGTCGGGATCTTTAACTATAATTACTGGACTTTTTAAAGATGCTAGATTTGGCCCTTTCTCAAATCTACACACGTGCATTTTACTTGTGGAAATCTGTCGCTTCGGACAATGCCTGGGTTAAAGATTCTCGCCCATTTATATCTTTTTTTCACTCGCATGTTTTCTCGAGTTAGTTTAGAGTCCCTGGGACTCGGAAATATCGCCCAAGTTCCTGGAAATCCACCCAAAGTTGGTCAAAATCACGCTTCGCGTAGCCCGTCTCGGCGACTTTCTAGTCACTAAGTGGCTTTATTTCGGCTAGAATTCTCATAACCAAGCGTTCAAACATTTTTCTTTTGTCCATTTTACTAAAAATCAAAATCTTCTCGAATTAGTTTAGAGTCCCTGGAACTCGGAAATATCGCCCAAGTTCCTGGAAATCGACCCAAAGTTGGTCAAAATCACGCTTCGCGTAGCCCGGTCTCGGCGACTTTCTAGTCACTAAGTGGCTATATTTCGGCTAGAATTCTCATAACCAAGTGTTCAAACATTTTTCCTTTGTCCATTTTACTAAAAATCAAAATCTTCTCGAATTAGTTTAGAGTCCCTGGGACTCGGAAATATCGCCCAAGTTTGTGGACATCGGCCTAAAGTTGGTGAAAATCACGCTGCGCGTAGCCCAGTCTCAGCAAGTTTCTAGTCCCCAAGTGAGTTAAGGAGGGGACGTATTTCGGCCAGACTGCTCATAACCAACCGTTCAAAGAGTTTTCTTCTGTCCCTTTTACTGAAAACCAAAGTCTTTTCGAATCAGTTTATAGTCCCTAGGACTCGGAAATATCGCCCAAGTTCCTGGAAATCGACCCAAAGTTGGTCAAAATCACACTTCGCATAGCCCGGTCTCGGCGTCTTTCTAGTCACTAAGTGGATAGATTTCGGCCACACATCTCATAACCAAGCGTTCAAACATTTTTCCTTTCTCCATTTCACTAAAAATCAAAGTCTTCTCGAATTAGTTTGGAGTCCCTGGAACTCGGAAAAATCGCCCAAGTTCCTGGAAATCGACCCAAAGTTGGTCAAAATCAAGCTGCGCGTAGCCCGGTCTCGGCGACTTTAAGCACTGTCCAAATCGATAGACTTCCACAAGTGAAATACACGTGTGTAGATTTGGGGGAGGGTTAAAAGTAGCATCTTTAAAAAGTTAGGCAAGCATTGGTTTGCATCCACGCACCTAAAACGCGAGTGTGGCGCATCTCTAAACGCGCAAGAACTTACGAGAGAAAAGACAGTTGATTTGGGCGAGAGTCTCCAACCTAGGAACTGTCCAAAACGATAGACTTCCACAAGTGAAATACGTTTGTGTACATTTGAATTGGGGCCAAAACTAGCATTTTTAAAGAACCCCGTAAAACCGCGAATTTGCCGCATTGCTAAACTCGGAAAACACGCGAGTGAAAAAAATAGATAAATGGGCGAAAATCTTTAACCCAGGCATTGTCCGAAGCCACATACTTCCACAAGTAAAATACACGTGTGTAGATTTGAGAGAGGCCCCAATCTAGCATCTTTAAAACGTCCAGTAAACATAGTTTAAGATCCCGATACCGAAACCGCGAGTGTGGCGCATCTCTAAACGCGCGAGAACTTACTAGAAAGTTCACATAGGCGAGAATGTCTTACCCAAGTTACTGTCCAAATCAATAGACTTCCACACAAGAAACACACGTGTGTAGATTTGGAAGACGGCTAAAAGTAATTTCTTTAAAAAGTTAGGTAATTACTGGTTGGGATCCCCGCACCTAAAACGCCAGTGTGGCGCATCTCTAAACGCGCAAGAACTTACGAGAGAATAAAAAGTTAATATGGGCGAGACTCTGCAACCTAAACACTGTCCAAATCGATAGACTTCCACAAGTGAAATACACTTGTGTAGATTTAAGAAAGGGCCAAATCTAGCATCGAAACGCGTGAGTGTGGTACATCTCTAAACGTGTAAAAACACGCGAGAGAAAAAGATATAAATGGGCGGGAATCTCCAACCCAAGCATTGTCCATTGTACCACAAGTGAAATACACGAGTGTAGGTTTCAGAAAGAGCCAAATCTAGCATCTTTAAAAGGTCCAGTAAGCATAGTTTAAAATCCCGACAACAAAACCGCGAGGAGGGCGCATCTCTAAACACACGAGAACTTACTAAAGAAAAGAAAGTTGACAGTGGCGAGAATCTCTCACCCAAGCACTGTCCAAATCGATAGACTTCCACAAGTAAAATACACGTGTGTACATTTGGGGCATGGGTAAAAGTAGCATCTTTAGAAAGTTAGGTAAGTTTTGGTTGGGATTCCCGCACCTAAAACACGAGTGTGGCGCAACTCTAAACGCGCGAGAACTTACGAGAGAAAGGAAAGTTGATAGGGGCAAGAATCTCCCACCCAAGAACTGTCCAAATCGATAGACTTTTGCAAGTGAAATAAACGTGTGTAGATTTGGGGCAGGGCTAAAAGTAGCAACTCTAAAAAGTTAGGTAACCATTGGTTGGGATCCCCGCATCTAAACGCGAGTGTGGCGCATCTCTAAACGCCCGAAAACTAACGAGACAAGAGAAAGTTGATAGGGGCAAGAATCTCCCACCCAAGAACTGTGCAAATCCATAGACTTCCACAATTGAAATACACGTGTGTAGATTTGGGGAAGGGCTAAAGGTAGCATCTTTAAAAAGTTAGGTAAGCATTGGTTAAGATCCCCGCACTTAAAATGCGAGGATGGCGCATCTCTAAACGCACGAGAACTTACGAGAGAAAAGAAAGTTAATTTGGGCGAGAATCTCTCACCCAAGCTCTGGTCAAATCGATATACTTCCACAAATAAAATACACGTGTGTATGTTTGGGGCAGGGCTAAAAGGAGCATCTTTAAAAAGTTAGGTAAGCATTGTTTGGGATCCACGCACCTAATGCGCGAGTGTGGCGCATCTCTAAACGCGCGATAACTTTCGAGAGAAAAGAAAGTTGATAGGGGCAAGAATCTCCCATCCAAGCACTGTCCAAATCGATAGACTTCTACAAGTGAAATACAGGTGTGCAGATTTGAGGGAGGGCTAAAAGTAGCATCTTTAGAAAGTTACCTAACCATTGGATAAGATTCCCGCACCCAAAACGCGAGTGTGGCGCATCTCTAAACGCGCAAGAACTTACGAGAGAAAAGATATAATATAGGGGCAAGAATCTCTCACCCAAGCACTGTCCAAATCCTTAGACTTTTACAAGTCAAATACACGTGTGTAAATGTGGGGCAGGGCTAAAAGTAGCATGTTTAAAAGTTAGGTAAACATTGGTTGGGATCCCCGCACCTAAACCGCGAGTGTGGCGCATTTCTAAATGCGCGAGAACTTACGAGAGAAAAGAAAGAATAGAGGAGCGAGAATTTCCCACATATGCTATGTCCAAATCGATAGACTTTCACAAGTGAAATACACGTGTGAATATTTGTGAAAGGGCCAAATCAAGCATCTTCAAAAAGTCCAATAAGCATATTTTGAGATGCCGACACCGAAATTACGAGTGTGGCGAGTCCCTAAACGCACCAAAACACGCGAGAGAAAAAAAGATATAAATGGGCCAGAATCTTCAACCCAAGCATTGTCCAAAGCGACAGACTACCACAGGTACAATACACGTGTGTAGATGACAAAAACGGCAAAATGTAGCATCTTTAACAAGTCCAGTGAGCATAGTTTAAGATCCCGACACCAAAACCGCGAAAAGTGGCGCTTCTCTAAATGTGCAAGAACTCACTATAGAAAAGAAAGGTAATAGGGGCAAGAATCTCTCACACAAGCACTGTCCAAGTCGATAGCCTTCTACAAGTGAAATACACGTGTGTACATTTGGGGAAGGGCTAAAAGTAGCATTTTTAAAAGGTTAGGTAAGCATTGGCTACAATCCCCGCACTTAAAATGCGAGGGTGGCGCATCCCTAAACGCACGAGAACTTACGAGAGAAAAGAAAGTTGATAGTGGCGAGAATCTCTGACCCAAGCACTGTCCAAATCGATAGACTTCAACAAGTGAAGTACACGTGTATAGATATGGCGGAGGGCTAAAAGTAGCATCTTTAAAAGGTCAGGTAAGCATTGGTTGGGATGCTCGCGCCTAAAACGCGAGTGTGGCGCATTTCTAATTGCGCGAGAACTTACAAGAGAAAAGGAAGTTGATATGGGCGGGAATCTCCAACCCAAACACTCTGCAAATCGACAGTGTTACACAAGTGAAATACACGTGCGTAGATGTGGGGCAGGGCTAAAAGTAGCATCTTTAAAAGGTTAGGTAAGCATTGGTTGGGATCCCCGCACCTAAAACGCGAGTGTGGGGCATCTCTAAACGCCCGACAACTTACGAGAGAAAAGAAAGTTGTTATGGGCAAGATTTCCAACCCAAACACTGTGCAAAAAGACAGTTTTCCACAAGTGAAATACACATGTCTAGAATTTAAGGAGGGCTAAATGTAGTAACTTTAAAATGTTAGGTAAACATTGGTTGGGCCCCTGCACCTAAGACACGAGTGCGGCGCATCTCTAAACGCGCGAGAACTTACAAGAGAAAAGAAAGTTGATGTTGGCGAGAATCCCTCACCCAAGCACTGTTTAAATCGAAAGACTTCTACAAGTGAAATACACGTGTGTAGATTTAGGGCAGGGCTAAAAGTAGCGTGTTTAAAAAGTTAGGTAAGCATTGATTGGGATCCCTGCACCTAAAGCTCGACTGTGGCGCATCTCTAAACGCGCGAGAACTTACGAGAGAAAAGAAAGTTAATAGTGACGAGAATCTTTCACCCAAGCACTGTCCAAATTGATGGACTTCCACAAGTGAAATACACGTGTGTAGATTTGGGGGAGGGCTAAAAGCGGCATCTTTAAAAGTTAGGTAAGCATTGGTTGGGATCCGCGCACCTAAAACGCGAGTGTGACGCATCTCTAAACGCGCGTGAACTTAAGAGAGGAAAGAAAGTTGATAAGGGCAAGAATGTTCAACCCAAACACTGTGCAAATCAATAGCTTTCAACATGTGAAATACACGTATTTCGATTTAGAGGAGGCCTAAAAGTAGAATCTTTAAAAGGTTAGGTAAGCATTGGTTGGGATCCCTGCACGCAAAGCGCGAGCGTGGCGCATCTCTAAACTCACGAGAACTTACGAGAGGAAAGAAAGTTGATATGGGCGAGAGTATCTCACCCAGGCACTGTTTAAATCGAAAGACTTCCTCAAGTGAAATACACGTGTGTAGATGTGGGACAGGGCTAAAAGTAGCATGTTTAAAAGTTAGGTAAGCATTGGTTGGGATCCCTGCACCTTAAACGCGAGTGTGGTGCATCTCTAAACGCACGAGAACTTACGAGAGAAAAGAAAGTTGATAGTGGCGAGAATCTCTCACCCAAGCACTGTCCAAATCGATAGACTTCAACAAGTGAAATACACACGTGTAGAGTTTGGGGGTGGGCTAAAAGCAGCATCTTTAAAAGTTAGGTAAGCGTTGGTTGGGATCCCCGCACCTAAAACGCGAGTGTGGCGCATCTCTAAACGCGCGAGAACTTACGAGAGAAAAGAAAATTAATATGGGCAGGAATGTTTGACCCAAACACTGTGCAAATCAATAGTTTTCAACAAGTGAAATACAAATGTGTAGATTGAGGGGGAGGGCTAAAAGTAGAATCTTTAAAAAGTTAGGCAAGCATTGGTTGGGATCCCTGCACGTAAAGCGCGAGTGTGGCGCATCTCTAAACGTGCTTGAACTTACGAGAGAAAAGAAAGCTGTTATGGGCGAGAATCCCTCAGCAAAGCAGTGTTTAAATCGAAAGACTTCCACAAGTGAAATACACGTGTGTAGATTTGGGGTGGGCTAAAAGTAGCATGTTTAAAGGTTAGGTAAGCATTGGTTGGGATCTCTGCACCGAAAACGCTAGTGTGGCGCATCTCTAAACGCGCGAGAACTTACGAGAGAAAAGAAAATTAATATGGGCAGGAATGTTTGACCCAAACACTGTGCAAATCAAGTTTTCAACAAGTGAAATACAAATGTGTAGATTGAGGGGGAGGGCTAAAAGTAGAATCTTTAAAAAGTTAGGCAAGCATTGGTTGGGATCCCTGCACGTAAAGCGCGAGTGTGGCGCATCTCTAAACATGCTTGAACTTACGAGAGAAAAGAAAGCTGTTATGGGCGAGAATCCCTCAGCAAAGCAGTGTTTAAATCGAAAGACTTCCACAAGTGAAATACACGTGTGTAGATTTGGGGTGGGCTAAAAGTAGCATGTTTAAAGGTTAGGTAAGCATTGGTTGGGATCTCTGCACCGAAAACGCTAGTGTGGCGCATCTCTAAACGCGCGAGAACTTACGAGAGAAAAGAAAGTTGATAGTGGCGAGAATCTTTCTCCCAAGCACTCTCCAAATCGATAGACTTTTACAAGTGAAGTACACGTGTGCATATTTTGGGGTGGGCTAGAAGCAGCATCTTTAAAAGTGAGGTAAGCATTGGTTGGGATCCTCGCTCCTAAAACGCGAGTGTGGCGCATCTCTAAACGCGCGAGAACTTACGAGAGAAAAGAAAGTTGATATGGACAAGAATGTTTAACCCAAACACTGTGCAGATCAATAGTTTTCAACAAGTGAAATACAGGTGTGTAGATTTGGGGGAGGGCTAAACGTAGAATCGTTAAAAAGGTCAGGTAAGCATTGATTGGGATCCCCGAACCTAAAACGCGAGTGTGGCGCATCTCTAATCGCGCGAAAACTTACGAGAGAAAAGAAAGTTGATATGGGCGAGAATCTCCCACCCCATGAGGGTGCGCAAATAACTTGTACTGTAGGTATCTGTTCCCTGGTGGTTTTTTTGTTTTGTTTGTTTTTTTTTAATTTTATAAGAACAGGGCTGTATTTCTCTAAGGCTGTGGGTGTAGTTCGTAAAAACACCGAGTTCTTATAAATCGTTTAGAAATTCTTCGGTCCAGTTGAAATTTATTTTGCTGGCACATGGGTGGGCATTTTATATGTAGACCGTGATGTAAGATACCTTAAACTATTTTTACTGTTCATGACGCACTGCTACGTTAGTCTGCTTTGTAAATATTTAACTGCTCTGGTCGAGTTTTTAATTTCAATATGATTAAATGTTCTTTTTATGCGTTCCTGTTCATAATGATGCAAAGTTGTCAATTTTAGTACTTTCAATTTGAAGAAAACGTCCTGTTTGTACCTTCTTGCTACTTGATGAAAATTTTGCGGGGTTTGTTTTACCAGGGCACTTCATGACGCCTCCAGGAATAAGCTCTACGTTCCCTAATTGAATCGTCATCAGTTTATCGAACGTTATTCAGGCTATTGATTGGAAAAAATAATTATACTTTTGAACCTTAGTTTCTCTATTTTCAGGGGATGGGGGGTGGGCTCACTTCTTTCGGAGGTCGTTACTTACGGACTTTTGCGATTCGTTGTGTGTACGAGCCATTGGCCAAGCGATTGGCCAAGCCATTGGTAGCCGTGCATGGTCTACTAAAGCACTGACAATCTATCTTAGCTCCATCTACTAAGTTTCTTCTCGCACTTTTTTTTTTTTTTTTTTTTTTTTTTTTGCCCTCGGCTGTGTAATTGTGCGATATATTCTATACAATAACTTCAATTACCGAGCATGATAATACTGCACGTGGTTCCCACTGCCAACGACATACTCAGACAAGTATTCCAGTTCATCTGGGTTTTTATTCCTTAAGATCTGTGTTAGATTGATTAATCAAACGCTCCTTTACGCCCGGACAAGCATCTCGGTGGAAACTCAGAGTTTATTGTGATGGCTTTCATTGGGTAAACAAGACATTTACGTCTGCTCGCCGCGCTCAACATCCATTCGTAGGCACTTTGGTATCTTCAAGTTCAGTTCGTAGATCTGAACTTGGTTCAGGGAAAAAAGTAGAGGAAGGTTTATGTTGTGTAATTCGTTCATCATTGCGGGATTACTTGATTTATCGGCATTTCCCGGTTTTGTCCGCTCACGTTTTTTTCCTGCGAAAGTCTTTGTTCACGTGTGTTTAGACGTGATCCGATATATAATGACCTTGTTTTGTTCCAGATTATATGCGTCGGTGGAGTCCGCCATCATTTGAAAGCATCGGGAATGACTAGAACGCACTATTTACTTTTAAAGCACTGTTAATATCGTGACTTCATTTTAAAGCTTGTCTCATATTCCATCGGCCCTTTCTGGTTTATTTTTTTTATTTAATATCATCGACATGTCACTGAAACAGATTACGACGCCTTCCCTGGCCGCAAGACGAAGAACCCTAGTGAGAGTATGTAAGGAATGCTAAGAAAATTTCCTACCATCTCTCTGCGGTACTTACAGTAGAAGCTCCGTGCGCACCGTCATGAATCTGGAATCGCGCACTACTGACTTGTCCTATTGTCAATACGCTTAGAACTGTTGTCCTTGTAAATGCTGCTGTAACTGCACCCATCTCAGAACCCTAAAAGCGATCGGAGAGATTTCGATTTCGTAACAATCGTGTCGATCATCTTAATTAAAACTTCTTGGACCTGAGGTTGAAAACAATAACTTGATGATGGGAGTCTTCCTTTCCTTAGCGTCCATCTCAGATAAAAAATCCCCCGGATATAAACAATCCATCACCCCCTGGAACATATTCTGATATATATGACCAGAAGAAGCCTTATATAGCTTGTTCCTCTGATCTAATGTAGAGCATGCGTTAGGCACTTATAGATTGTGCTAGTGACAGTAGCATATTACGCTACTAGCATTGCCCGATTATGCTCAAAATTATGTTCGTTTTTGAAAATTATGCTACATTTTTCTTAAAGTATGCTTTTCAAGAAAAGAAAGACAAAACCAGTTCAGATTATATCTATTTTTAATAACGCATGATATATATCTTCTTTATTTTTAATATGTTCTGAAATAGCATATTTTATCAGTTTTGTGACGACTGTAAAATCTCGTCGTTCACCTACCATTTGAAAGAAGCTGAGATGGAAATCACGTTTGTTTGCCCATTTTTAAGAATATCACAGAAATTATAAAAAAATTTTAAGAGTTTATATGGTTTTGGGGGACGCTGTCTCAACATTAGAGACGTTTGCATGGATTTTGATCCATGCCGATATCAAGTTCCATGAATTGGTCTCTGTTCAACCTAAAACGGCACCAAACTTAACCAAATAACTACTCTCAACGTGATCTTTCATGTAATAGTGTCACTTTATCGATTGGTTAAAATTTGAAACCCTTAATTCAGAGATTTCTTCGATTTTAAGACTAATTTTCGCTTTGGAGATCTTACTTGAAACCTCCTTACAAGGCGTGGCTTAGGTTGTCCGTATTAAAACGTAATAAAGCTGTACAAGCCAGTTACACAAAAGTTCACAAAGTAATTACAGTCAGAAAACCATGCCACAAACAGTGAAAGGGACCAGAAATCGGATTTGTGAAAGCAATCACAAGTAATCAACATGATATGCAGAAAGCGAATCACACAATAGTTACTAGCAAAAACTACAAAAGAAACGAACATAGATTTAAAACTACATGTTGTGCTAGACTAAAGGTCAAGAAAGCTAAAGAATAATACTCAAACGAAAACAAAAACAAAAACACAAAGTTAGTAAAGCAACCAAATAGCGATTAATTACTGAAACAAAAAGAAAACAAATACAAAAGAAACGAACTGAACCTTAGGCTCGATTACAGGCCGCTGTTCGGGAAAGGAGTCCGCGCTCCTCCCCCGAAGGTAGACCGGATTCGAGAAAGCGGCCGAAATCGAGCTTAAACCTAGCAGTAGCCACACGCAGTTTTCGAGTGTCTATTTTTTGACCTGTCGCTTCCGTATTTGAGCCTGAGAGAAGAACAGAGACAGTATATACACGGCGTTTGTGAAAATTATTTTCCAAATGCCTCGGTGTGAATTGAACAAGAGGCTGTAAAGCTAGCCTTAGACTAAACTGACGAAAGTTTCTTAGCTTTTTGTCGACTATGCGATCTGTAAGTTTATCACGACCTGTTAAAAACACCCCTACTTTGGACCTGAAGTGCATGTATTTAAAAGGAGATGTTTTTAAAATAGCTCGGTGATCTTCTTATTTTGTTATCGAATTGTTGTAAGGATGCTAAGATACAACTTCGCGTCAAGTGTGAGAAAAAAAATAATAATTAAAAAAAAAATTGTTGAGAGCCTTGAACTTCCATCCACAGAAAGTTTTTCAAACCTTGCAAACTTTTCTCAGTTATAAGCACTTCAAGCTGGAACAAAGGCCGGTTTTTTCCACATTATAGTTGCTTTTGTAACCCACTATTGTGACCACAACCTTATGCCATATGCCATATGCCTGATGAGGATAAAAACGTTGGTGGGTTTTTAGTTTTGGATTTTAGAACATGATGGCGTCACGTGTAAACGAAAAATACTTTTCTGACCAAAACCTTTTTGGTCGTGCCGTTTTATTAGAGGCCTGGAACGAGGCAAAGTGAGCAGACGCATGGAGTCCGGATGGAGGTCTTTCGCTGGCCAGCGGCAATCGTCACGAGCTGTCACGCGATCTGCTTTCACTACACAGTGGCTTTCACTTGTGCAAAGTTGTCATCTAAAACAACAAGATTTTAATCCATTTTCTCACTGAAACTGGCTTGGTCGTTATCTGATGGGAAACTGCAATCCACGAGCATTATTTGCCTTCGCCTGTGTGTCATCTGTGGCTGCGGAGGTCTGTTTCCTGAGTGTGTGTTTTCTCGAGGCGGAAGTAGGTAAGAAGAATTCCAGCCGTTCTTGTTGGTCAAATTTTGAGTCTGGTGCGTCCAGCAAGGATGTCAACTGCCCCTTGTTTGTGTTGTTCTTGGCTGCGATTGTAAATGGACTACTGCTTCTATTTACGTCGTCGTTTCTTCTGGCGAGGATCCTTGGTAGCGCTGAATGTTCCTTGAAGCGTATTCCAATATGTCGAGTTGCGCTTCGCTATGGCACGTTCTTCACCAATGTCCTCACCTCTCTTTTAATGATCGCCTTCATTGCTCTTATCATCGGCTTGAAGTCTAAAAAGAATTTCACAATTCTGAACAAGTCACACCGCGTCTACCTGGTTTTGGTGATTGCCGGGTTAATTTTAATCTTGATTGCTACTATCACGAATGGTTTACTCGCTTTCAGACGTTCGCGAAGATCGCCGGATGACGAATTTGAGGAGACTATTAGCCGCACTTACTCCGATCACAGCAGTGGACGTTTCTGGGATATCAACTGAACTGATGAGGAGCAAGTGAAGTTGCTGAAGGTTTAATTTAACTGCCGCAGTGGACGTGCAGAATCTGACATTTTGCTGACAGAAATTTTGTTAACTTAACTCTAACTAAGAGAAAAGGGAAATAATTTTCATTTTTAGTCAGCTTAGATTAAATTGAATTGGGACCCATGTTAGTCAGCTTAAATTAAATTGATACCCTTGATCAATACCCTCAATCGATACCTTTGGTCAAACCTTGATTGATACTCAATCGACACTCCATCGGCACCTCGGTTGACACTTGATTGACACTCCATTGACGTCTCGGTTGATAGTTGCTCGAGAGTCGACTAATTTTCGATTGATTCACATGAGTTGGTTGATACTCCGCTGACTATTGACCCATTGTTGATAGAGTGTCAATAGTGTGTTGACCAAGTATCAATCGGGATGTCGATCGAGCATTGATCAAGATGTCAATCGAGGGTACCGATTGAGAGTATCAATCAACACTTAGTACACATGATCTGACCTTACTAGGGGATGGCAACAAGGGGTAGCAACTTTATCTGGTAATCTTTTAGAAAGTTGGACTGCCGGGAATAGACAAGTGTTATAAAATCAAATTATCAATTGCATTCTGCCACATTTTCATGTACATGTACATACAACAGTATTTACATGTAATGCTTGTGCAGGGGTAACACTCTTCAGTTGGGTACTGTACAATACCAGTGTTTATATCCCACTTATGAGGCATTGTTTTAGTTGACACGCAATTAAGCCTTAACTCCCTATTGAACTCCGTACCTATTGTTAACTGTACAGTTAACCTGCAATAGACTAAAAAGAATGTTCCCGAATTTCTGACTGGAACCTGAAGATTTTCATTAGCTTTACAAACATTTGTGTTAAGGTTATTCAATGATTCCTACATGTATTTTACTGCCTGAGCATTTCCATTAATGATTATCTCAGGAACCAGAAACTGTTTGGTGAATGAGTACAGCTGTACATGTACATTTGCAAAACCACAATGAATGGTAGGAAAACAAAAATTGATCCAAACAGAGATTTAGCCAGATGTGAACATTAGGGACAAATATTTATATTTGCCGCAGTAGTGTAAATCCATTTACAAATTATGCATAGTTTAGTAATATATTGATAATTTTCCAGTTCATTCATAATTTTTTGGTTAACATTATTTACCAACGCTGCTCATTGAGATCCATATAATTTGTACACTACATGTATACTTGTCTATTAACTTAAGTGTGGGTGTGTTCAAAACAAGAAATGCTGAAATGATGAAATGGCACTATAGGTAAGAGTCAAATTATATGGGATACAGGTGTCCATAAGGGTTATCCCCCTTCCTGAGAACTATTTTCAGGGGCACAGCCAGGATTTTTCAAAGTGAGGGTACTTGCCAGATTGTCATGTTGTTTTCACCACCTGTTGTAGGTTGTTTGCTTTAAAAAGGCTTACAAAACGGGGGCGGGGGGGGGGGGGGGGTCACCAGCACCCCAGGACCCAGTTACGAGGCTATATGGAGTGTATTTTAGGCTAACTGTCATGACATTTCATGTTTTCAATTAGTCTGTCTTCAGACACTCTAAATGTGTTTAGTTTTTTGTGCCCTCTTTGTGGCTTCGCAGCTGCTTTCATACTCAGTACTCATAACAAAGAAAGTGTACATCTATGAAGAGACTTTTACTGTTTTTAAGCATGCCCATTAATACGTAAATTTCTGACATTTCATTCAATGTAAAGTGACATATCATAACAGATCAAAAACAAAATGATCTTATCACGTAACCTTTGTTTGAGTGTTTTTTACAGTACATATAATATACTCTTGATGTGACAATCCAACAAGGAATGGACCTTTGTACCAATGTCACGCAAATCAACAAATTGTTGTATTGGATCGTATGAACAAAAAACCACCTCCGAAGATTTATCGTATTGAATTTAGTAACTATGCTGATTTTCGTTAGATTCTCTGGGAAACTAAAGAAAATATGGAACTTATGAATTTTACAAAGAAATGTTATGTATAGGGACAGGATCACGTGACACATCCAGTTTTGCCTGCACTAGGATGTGTGTGCCTTTGCAGGGGTACATGTAATGCATTATGTAAGCCTGGCCTGCACAAAACATCCCCTGATCTTCTGGATGTTTTGTGCAGGCTTGCATGATGCACTACCCTTTGTAGCGACCTTTTCGTGTGTGCAACTTTAGTTCAATAAACAAGAGCGTGACAAGAGTGACGGTTGTTCTGTTTCCCCGTGTATTAAATATGCAAATGTTGCCCCTGGTGTACATTTGTTTGTAAAAAAAAAATGGCAAGTTTGGGGTCCCATTTATTTATTAGTTTCCAACAGAATCTTATTAAACTTCGCATACTTACGGGCGGTGAGGCTTATTTTTTGTTTGAATGAAAAAATCGGAAAAGCGCGACGTGACACCGGTGAAAAAGGTCATTGAACTTTTCATGCAACATACATGGAATGCCTTTCATCTTCGTGGCGCGATGATTGCTGGGAGTAGTAGTATATCAACCAATCAGAAGGCAGCTGCATACATTCGCGCCAAAATGTGCTGTATTCCGCCATTGTAGATTTTCGCAAAATTTGCTTCACGAAGCCTTGAAAGAAGAGGAAAATCATGTACATTAAACAGGTAAGATATTTTTCCTCTCATTGATCGCTTTGTGTAGCTTTCTACTGAATTCAAACGCTGCAAATATATATTCTGACTCATCGAGTTCCATGCGAAGTTCAGTTCATTCGATTGTCGTGCTCAGTATCATGGCAAAATTTACTCCGAAATGTTTTTCTTTTACATGGTAGATGTTACCTTCTTCTTTTTCCTATTTTGATTCACTTGACTTGCTGCTGGCGGACCAAAGGCCCGGAATCGCTAAGTGAACATAAAAAAAAAGCTCGAAAAAGTTAAAGCCTAATTTTGGTTTTCAGTTCAATTCTGTCCTATTTCTGCAATTTGCATGTATCGGCAACTGTCTTTGTGTCATTTCATGTAAGCATTGTACGTTGTAAAATTTAATCGATATTACTTAGATCTTGTCAGCAGAATATTTATTTGAGTTGAACTGTATTATGAATTATTGCTTTATTAAAAAAAAAAAAAAAAAAAAAAATGGCATCACAAAGTGAAAGCAATTATTAATCAGTGTTCTCGCTGTTAAAATTAGCCGGTTTGAGCTCAGCATAGGTCAGTTAAGCTTGTGATAAAAATTATGTAATGAGTTTACATTATTGAGTGATCAGGGGACACCTTGTAAGAAAGTGTGCATTTTATAGGGCTAAAAAAAGACTTGAATTCCAACTTATCCTTTGCACAAGCAGCTCTCAAATATTGCTTCGTGCGGGCAAGTCTTAGTTTACCTTGATTACGATTTAATTGGCCGATGACTTGCCTGGGTCCTCGCTCTATCAGGCAAGGGAGAATGAAAAAGGAAAATCTACTTGCCCCGGACGATGGGAAATGCCTTTTTTTTTAGCCCTGCATTCAAAGCTGCACTACTATTTACCAAATAGAAGATAATGTTCCATGTTATTCCAGATAATGCATGCTTGAGGTCTTGGAAAACTGTTTGTGGATGCATGAGCAGACTGCAAGTGTGTTCAGCAGTCTTTCTGGTGCTCTACTGAGGCTAATTTAACTGGCCCAGTGGCTGCCAAACTTCTTGTGTCACTTGCCCAATGGCAAAAGCTTTTTATCCTAAGCAAGCAATCTAAGGTGGGTTCTTTCTTGTCCTGGTGGAAGTTCGGGAGAATGAGAATTGCTCTAGGATTACAACCCACAAGTGGGTGTTTCTGCAGCTATAACATGATAGTTGTTTTCAGCAGTTTCAGTGTTATGTTGCTTTTCCACTACATGTAAATACCATTTGTTACATTTGTTGGTTTGTAGGACATGTTGTTCCTGGTGCAAAATGATAACTCACTAGCATGTCATTCGGAATGCTACTTCCCTTGCAGGTTATCATTCAAGGCTTCAGAAGCTATCGAGATCAAACAATCATTGAACCATTCAGCCCAAAACATAATATCATCGGTAGGTACCAGTACTTGCTAGTTACTGTTTTGTTCAAAAGTGCAGCAGCTCTTGTAGGCTGCTATTGTTTTATTATTGTTGCTGCTGTTATTGTTTTAGGGCTTGGGGTATTGTTTCTGTTCTTTGTTCTGTTGTTCCCTTGAAGGGTATCCAGCCATTCATGTGAGACTTTACGAGAGCTGCTACGTGACCCATTATGTTTAATTTGCAATGTTTTGTGACTGTATTTTTTTGTCATCAGTTGGCAGGAATGGGTCTGGAAAAAGTAATTTCTTTTTCGGTAAGTGTTGCATTTTCATGACATGTACCTTAGTTATAGTTCTGCTTGCAAGTTTATTAGGGCAGATTTTGACAGTAGTACTTCGCTATAAATTTATGTAAATTAATGCAAAAAGCTTTCATAAGTCTTCATCACAAATGAAATTTGGCTTTTTAAAATGTAATTTACCCTACAGCATGTCTTGACCCAAAGTAGAAAGATAAGTTGTTAGAAGTTAATTTCGCTATGGAAGCTAATTATTCCATTACCTGTTGATCACTACATGTACATGAACCTGGAATTCTTTTGGTAATTTCTTTCCAGCCATTCAGTTTGTTCTCAGTGCTGATGAATTCAGTAACCTGCGACAGGAGGAACGGCAGGCACTTCTTCATGTAAGTTGTTTAGAATCTCTATACCATGTTTTAAGCAAGACGCAGTTGTCCAAGTACTGTAGCAACTTACATGTACTTGTGATTTAAGAGAGCTGGCACTGGGCAAACTGATCATCTCTGAGGATGATTTTGGCTGCCTGGTTTAAGCATCCAGAGGAAAGTTTTTGTTATAAGGAAGTTCAGTTCAAAAAGTTTTGCCTACCTGTAAAAACCAGTTGTCCTCAGGGCAGGAAAAAAAAAAAAGGTCTGATTGCCTGGGACAAGTGAATTTTGCTCTTGGGCAAATAAAAATAGAAGTTCAGTGGCCCAGTGGGCAAGTGATATTAGCCTCAGTAGTCTTGTGAGTCTGAATAAAAATGCCAGCTTGATAAATGATAATTTTCAGGCAGCAGTTAACCTTTAGTTAACCATTACATGTAGGTTGAAACCATGGATTAGTTAGAAATCCAAGTATACTTTGTTCGCATATGTCCTCTGATTTTCATACTGGCCCGTGTCTGCAAGAAATATTTTAGTGGGGGCACATGAAATTTACTGGCCCACTGGACAAGTGGATTTCAATTTTTTTTCCTGCCCTGTCCTGCCGAAAACATTAATAAAACTCCTGCATGTAGAAGTACTGCAATAGTTTATTTTGACTCTGTTTCGTATTGACCTTTTTTATGAAACACATGCTTGTAATTTTTATTGTCAAAAGTTAAGCACCACAGTAGACCATATGGTTTTATATCTGGTTGACATGCTGAAGAGTTTGGTCAATACAATTGTCCTATATCTTTGTCACTGACTCTTCCGATGATCGTTTTAGGCTATAGTTGGCTGTCCTTACTCACAAACATTCTACATGTAGACCCTCTGGGAGCTCCCCCACTCTACCCCCACCCTCTCCCGTTGCTCTTCCTTACTTAGTCTTTGTGCTATACGGCAAGTGTTAAATATTCATATGCATGAATTGTTAAAAGAAGTAGTTCTTTACATGTTTTTTGTAGGAGGGTACTGGACCACGTGTCCTGTCAGCTTATGTGGAACTCATCTTTGACAACACAGATAACAGGATTCCAGTAAGTGCATACATGAGCTTTCTAAGAGTCCTAATACAGCCTAAGCTACTGTATAACTACCATAACAAGACTGACAGTGAATACAGAATGTACATGACTGTAGAATTGTTACTGAACAACATGACTGGACACACAGATGTATTGTAGTCTAGAAAGTTAATTGTGTGCATTTTTTTTTTTTTTCTTTTCAATAATCCATTATTGTTATCTGTATGTAAAACACTCTTATGGAGTTCTCAAACGTCTTCAAAGCAGTTGATTTGTCTTAATGATTTTAGTAAGCCCAGAAACAAATCTACAGTAAGTGTTTTCATATTTTGAAAAAGTTATTGTAACATTCCCTCTACAGACAGCAATAAAGGATCACTTTTTTTGGTGTGTCACAATAATTAGTGACAAATATAATAATTGCATGTATATGTGTACAGATACAAGTACTCTTCTCATTGGTGTAAATTATGTTCCCCGGTAGATTGAGAAAGATGAAGTTTCCTTGAGACGAGTGATTGGTTCCAAGAAAGACCAATATTTTCTGGATAAAAAGAATGTAACCAAAAATGATGTCATGAATCTCTTGGAGAGCGCTGGTTTTTCTCGCAGCAACCCATACTATATTGTGAAGCAAGGCAGGGTAAGTCACTAAAAAGTTGCATGAAGTATCTCTGGGTTAATTTACAAACGAACAACTTACAGTTCCTAGTAGTCCTTCTTGTATAATTACCCTGGACATTGCTATTTTAAATACAGTACATGTACAACTTATCCCTGTGACTTTACAGTATTACTGTACAAAGCAAGAATCATGAGTTCTAAAGGCATCCACGGTCGAGTGTTGATCGATACCCTTGAATGATCCTCAATCGACACTAGATTGACACTCGATCAACACTTGATCGACTTCTTGGTCAAGAGTTGAGTAGGTTTTGCAGACATACCATTGATATTGATCGACACATATGAGTCGGTTGACACTCTGCCCGCTACTGACCGACTTTCCAGCTGATCAAGACATTGCTCAATTCTTGACTGAGTGTTGGCCGAGCATCAATTAAGATATCCATCAAGTGTCAATCAAGGGTGGATGGAGGGTATCAATCGACACTCTACCACAGATGCCTTTCCACATGTACACATGATCCAATTTCAGATTAATCAGCTAGCTGTAGCAAAAGATCATGAAAGACTGAAGTTGTTGCGAGAAGTTGCTGGCACAAGAGTGTATGATGAAAGGAAGGAAGAAAGCAAGAGTATTCTCAAAGACACAGGTACAAATGTACACGTACATTGAATCATAGGTTTTAGTGGATCAATCTCTTTATTATTCATGTATTTCTGACATTCTGATTAATGACTGTAACAAAAGAGAAGAGGGCACTAGCTTCTACAGCGTGCGTGGTTAAATTGACTTTTTTTTTTACATTTATGCCTTAATCTGAATGCACTTTTCAAATGTTCCATAGTTTACATTAATTCACAGTATATATATCTGTTAGTCTCTGCTTGCCTTAGCTGCTACTGTACTGTGTGGATATATGATTAAAGATAAGTGGTACATTTACTTTGGATGTGTAGATCTAAATGGACCTCTCTAGAATCATGGCTGGATATCAAGTAGAATTTTATTTTTTGTCTGGTTTGTAGAGGGGAAAAAAGAAAAGATAGATGAGTTACTGAAGGACATAGATGAACGCTTAGAGACACTTGATGAAGAGAAAGAAGAATTAAAGGAATACCAGAAGTGGGACAAAGAACGAAGGTACAGCAGAGGCAATCAAGCTCAAACTAAATTGAATCCATTTTATATTTGTGAAGACTGAGTGCCAACAGCATGAGACTCAGTGTAAACCGAATTCTCTTTCTCTTATATTATCATAAACACAACTAGAAGACATGTAGCAACATGGATTGGTGTATTGTTATGATGTTAAATGTTATTTTAGCATAAAATAAAGGTTAATGTTGGCAAGCAACATTTACACCTGTAGCTTAGATGAGCCCACACTCATCTCTGCGGTCCTCGACAGCACATGCCTTTCCATAAAAAAATTATTTGGTAAGCACTATTTAAGTGTAGCATGTCATGCGAGTAATCAGTTTCTCCCTTTTCTAAGTCCTGCAAGTTGTTACTTTGCTCTAAGTGTAACCCCACCCACCCACCCTCTTATCTCGTGACAGTTAGCATTTACCACTACTTCGAACCCTAGGGGAGTTTCTCTCCTTTCTGTTAGAGCTTCCTAAGCCCTCAGTTCATTCTTGTTAACTTTTGTTATTAATGCACAGCTCTAAATAACTTTTAATAAATTTTAAGGACGAGGAATTGCTGCCTGCGGCACCCCTTCAGTCCTGTGCTGGAGCCCCGTCAGGGAGGGGACATTTGTTCTCTGGCTGGGTTAATTTGGCACCATGTAATTATTCCAGCAACAATGTCCTCCTTGCAGTACAGGCATGGGGCCCCCCCTCAGCATAGCGCCATGTGCTGAGGCCCCCCATCCAGTGGGTTTTATCTGGTCGGTGGGCTGTTATCCGAGCCTTCCAGTACATTCCCTTCCCACTATTGCCCACTACATGGTCTTGTGTCTTTATTGCATGCCACAACATTAAACTGAGATCAAATTGATGTGTGACACAATTTTCCAGGTGCCTGGAGTACACCATTCATGATAAAGAGATGAGGGAAACAAGGGAAAAACTAGATGCGGTAGGGAAACAATAATGCTCTCTTTCATTATATTACATGTTTGATAGAATTGCCACTGACTATTACTGATGTCACACTCGGATTTTTAATCATATAATTACACCTGTGCTAATTGTTTTGGTAGTTGGAAAATTCCAGACAACAGGAAACAGATAAAGCAAGCACACTACAGAAGGAAATCAAAGATGCCAGTAACAAAGTCCAGGTTTGTTGTATGACATGTATTTATGAAGTTGTAAAAATAATTAATGGAAGTATCAGAAGAATCGTGTAACGTACATGTAATGTAATGCAATGCAACGCAATGCAACACAATGCAACATGACACGGAGGATGGGTGAGTAATCCTGTCGATTTAGTTACCAGATGCCTTTAAATTCCACATTGATTCAAGTGCAAACTAAGCCGTTCAAAAATCTTTCTTGTGAAAAAAATAATAACTTGAATACTGTTACAGTACTTGAAATCTACTGATAACTATCTTTAATTAACTGTCACTTTGTTTTATTTTGACTTGTTTCTTTTCATTTTGCACAGTACAGTAAGCCACTCAACACTTATGAAACATCATTTTCTTATAGTCTCTGTCCCAGAGCTTACGTGAAGTGATGGATCGCATGACAGCTGCAAGCTCTGAAAGACAACAACTTGATGAAGAGTGCCAGGACCACATAAAACAACGAACAAAACTGGAACTCGATATCAAGGACCTGGAGAGGAATGTCCGAGAGGACAGTACACTCAAGGTTATCTATCCTCAACTGAATAATTGAACTTGTAACACTTGCTTACATTACTTCCATTGACAGCAACATCCTACAGAGAACTTTTTATTATACATGTAATTGTGTACTCATTAAGCATCTGTGGGTGTTTAGCATGGGGTTTGTTTAAAACACGAAATGGCTAAATGATGAAATGGCAGTACGGTTAGCCTAAGATAAAACATTGTAGCTCTCCAGTTAGTCTAAACAGTGCTCAGGTTAGCCTAAATCACTGACTCGACAAGTGGTCACCTCGAGCTCTCAATAATTAAGGCCATATTCGTATCCTCAGTATTAGACTGGAACTAGCTTGCAACTGAAGCTAATGCGTGGAGTCTTTTCAAATGCAAATGAGATTTATCTCTTTTTAATGATATTTCCCCGCATGAGCCTCCATTTCAAGCTAGTTCCAGTCCAACACCGAGAATACGAATATGGTCTATTGTAATGGATAACCCTCGCGGACACCCGTATCCCACAGTGATTCTTACCAGTAGGTCCATTTTGTCATTTTGTGTTTTAAACACATCCCTTAACACGTGGTGTTTCCTATCATTAAACTGGCATTAAATGAGAAAGAGGTCCTCCAAGAGCTGACTAGAGTTGATACTAGTTTTTGACTGTTATGGCATCTCTTATTGTTGATCATAATAATTATGATCAACAATTAGAGATGTTAATTGTTATCTTTTATACTCACATTCTTACTTGCATATTCTCTAATTCTCAAACGGCAGTTTCCTGTTTGGTGATGAAATTCCAGGGCTGTATGTTGATCTGCAGTAAAGGAATAACTTACAGTCCTGAACAGTCTGTCTTTCCTTATGCAGGTACAACACAGAGAACAGCTGATGCGGTTGGAAGAAACCATTCAATCCAAAGAGGAAGAACTGGGTGAACTGTTACCCACTTACAATCATCTTAAAACTGAAGAAACTGAGTGCTCAGCAAGGTAAGACCACACCCAAATCCAATTCACCCCAAGCTAAAGAAGGTCCGATAAAAAAGCCAGTATGAAAGCCTGTGGTGGGTGCCTGCTGCTGCTCATTGTCGCTCTTTGTCGCTCTTTGCTGGGTTGCCAGAATTTGTCAACCATGGTGGTCAAGTTTTTTCTAGGAGCTTGCTACTGAATGTGGTCTCCCCCAGATTGTCCAGCTTCCAACTTCCACTTTGGTTTCGAGTTGACCCATTTTATTTGAATCTGACTCTAACAAAACTGACAACACCACTTTCTGTGACAGATTTCCAACCTACATGTAACAAACTTGCAGAAAACATCTCCTCGCGGTGACTTAAGTTCAAAGTCATATGATCTAGTGTATGCAACAACACTTGAAATAATATCAATTTTAGCAAAATGTCCTTCACATTACACTTAATTGAGCAAACTGTGTTTTTAGTTAATGTCTTACCAAAACTGCCCCAGTATAAGACTTGCCTGTCCCTCTCAAACAATGGGCCTACACCAGCATGTTCAATGAATATCAAAATGCTGCTGTATTATTTCTTTTCAGTGTTTCAAATTCCATGAAGCAAATTTTTCAAATGTTACAATTTATAGCATTGCATACCAGTGCACCAGAACCTTTGGCATGACCCTAACTATATTAGCGATTTTGGTTTTCTATAATTACTATATGTTGCCCAGTTTCCATTAGATTATAAAGAAATTAATGTGCAAATTTTCAGGATGAAAGTGTGTGAGAGGAGACGTACAGAGCTGTATGCTAAACAGGGCCGTAAAAATCAGTTCACAACAGCAGAAGCCAGAGACAGGTGGATCACAGAGGTAAATTGAATTGGTGATAAACACAAAGTTACAATAAGTTGCCTGTAAGATTTTACTTTTATTATAGTAATAATAACAAATATAACAGTTTTCAGTTGAATGTTTAAAACCAAAACCAAAGTAATCACTCTGGCCAATCACAAAGGGCACAGACAATACAGTGAACCAATCAAAACTCGAAGTAATTAGATGTACATGTACACTGTAGCTGACTTGAATTGAGGGAAAATGTGTGCGAATGAGTCACAGTTTGTATTTTTCTGCCTTGAATTCTCCATTATTATTTTTTTATCTTTATTTGATCTTCTCAAAATAGTAATAGTTTATGTGATAATAAAAGTATAATAAAATTTATGGCTCTATAAAATGATATACATGTTCTTGTAACTGTTCATAAGAAAAAGATTGTACAGTATGTGCATATGTACATTGTTACATTGTACCTGTTGTTTACAGGAGAAAAGCTCCCTCTCAGAATCAATAGCAAACAAAGAGTCACAAGTAAGTACAAACCATGTTTTGATAACTTTTAGAGAAAGAACAATTCTCACATCCTGTAAAGCATCTATAATGTCATTAGTTGGCAATACACTTGAAAAGTACATGTACGGAGGTGTCAGTTTTCTTTGTAATTCTGTTGATCTATACACTACCAAAAAACACATCTGTTTCATTTTGCCTTTGTGGTACATGAACATGCTTCCTCTCTCTTTATTTTCTTTTGTTCAAATTTAATGTGCGACATTATTTATTACATAATAAATAAAACAAAATAACCTGTTTTGATAAAAGGGATGTTCATTTTGTCTTGTAGATTCTGGGTATCAGAGCTGAGGTTGACAAACTAAGGACTGCCGTACAGGAGCTGACTGTTGAAATACAGGTGCCATCTAGACTGTCATAACATTTGCCATTGATCAGCTAATTCTGTTTTATATAATTGCACTGTATGGTGTTTTCCATTAATTTTGTCTACTCTTCATGTAGAATCAAGAAGGGCAATAATTTGCATACTTGTTAATTGACACCAAGTACTTGTTGGTACCTTTAATTTATTTTGGCCTCTCTGTTATGTTATTCAGGAAAGAACAGACAATGTGGACAAGAGAAGGCAAGATATTGAAAAGGCAAACAAGAAACATGCAGAATTGAAAAAGCGGAGAGATAATACTACCAACAGAAGAAAGTAAGCTGTTACAATGTAATTCTGAAATTCCTAAAAGCAATTGGGCACTGATTTTACATTGTTACATTGGCATAAGCATGCACTCAATACAGGTATGTATGTCAGTAAGTAAGGAGAATGTGAATTTAGGGTAGGAGGGTAGGACTGAATGGGTCACATACTGTGTTAAAAATTAATGTTAAATGTTCACCTGCATGTTGCATTATGCTTCAATCATACTCTCAGCTTGATTGTGAACCTCAAGATCCTATTGATGTTCGTGTTCATGTAAGACGTAAAAATGTTTATTCCACCCCAGAGAGTTATGGCGAGAAGAGGCAACAATAGAACAGAGCATGCAGAACACTAGAGAAGAGCTGAGTAAAACAGAGAGGAACCTAAGGAGCACTGTTAGCAAGGTACTACATGTAATATTACTTATAGTCAAAGTTTAGTTGGTTTTTAATAGAGTAATAATAAAAGCATTTTGATTAAAAAAGAATGAAAATATAAATAAAAGTATAGAAAACTGTTTTTCTTTCTTAACAGTATCCTATGCGTTTAAAAGAGTGAATAAAATTAATGATGCAAAAGAAGTTGTCCTTGCTTGCACGTAACTGATGGATGGGCGAAACAAGTTTTATAATGTAGCCACAAGTTAATGTTGTGCAAGGAGTTGCATAAAAGTATACTGCAGATGATGTACTCCATGTTTGAACAACACCAATAGCAGAGATATTGATTGATGCTTCTTCCAACTCTCTTGTACATGCAGGTTGATTTGTATTTTAATAGTGACACTGAGATTGTTGTTGATTTTAACAGCATGTCAGTAATGGTATTGACACAGTTAAAAAGATTGTTCAAGAGAGAGGCATTGATGGTGTTCATGGACCACTTATGGAGAACTTTCAGTGTGATAAACAGTTTTTTACTGCAGTTGAGGTCACAGCGGGAAACAAGTAAGGCATCTGCTGTTATAAATTGTTGTCTACACATATGGTGTATTGTTATGATGTGCATGAAACAGCCCTGACCTTTGATCAACAATAGGACCACTTCTTTCCTTTTATTTTCTTGAAATAAAAATACAGAACAATCCAGACCACCCTCGTCTTTTGCTCTTGTTTATTGGAGGATTGATATGCCCACCTGCCTTTCAGACAAATCAGTCAGAAGGGCTGTAGCCAGAAAAAAATTATGACCGAGGCAACGTCCATCGTTAAATTCTCTTCCTAGGTATTTAGCAGTGTTTTACTTCTCCCCTTCAAACCAAAAACCAACAAAAACAGAGAAACAAATGAGTGAGGCAAGTGCCTTGGTTTGATTCATACTGGCTAATTGGCCCTGATCAGGGTTTCAATAAGGGCAGAGCTCCAGGCAAATTGACCGGCTGTGAGAATAATTTTGCCCACACCTGGTTTGGCCTTCTAGAGGAAAGGTCCAGTTCAAAAAGATTTACCTGCCTGCAAGAACCAGTCGCCTTCCTGCTGAAAACATAAATGAAACCCTAATCAGTTAATAATGTATAATGTAAGAACAAAATTACATAGTTACACTTACTATACATGAAGTTGTGCATAATAATAATAATCAGAATTCTGTAGATCAAATAATGATAATGGTGTCCTTGAAAACTGCCTCGAACATCTCCTGAGAGACTTCTATACCACAGCAATTTTCTAACTCACTTTGTTTTACATGTATTTTCAGGCTTTTTCACATTGTAGTGGATTCTGATAAAACTGCGACACAAATCTTGTCCATCATGAATAAACATAAACTACCAGGGGAAGCATCATTTATGCCACTAAACACACTACTGAGCAGGGAACAAGAGCACCCCACCTCTCCAGTTAGTAATACTTTTGTGTCGTAACTTCAGACTGTACTAATAAGAACATTCAACTCTGTACACAAATTCAGTGCATGTTTAGTGTAGTTAAATTTTTGTACAGCTGCTGTAGTTTTAATCAGAAGACACATCTACATTGTAGTGTCTTGCCAGGTTGTTGCTTTTCTGAACAAATTTTGCAGGCAATTCATGCACGCAGATCTACACGTGCATGTACATCAAACTATTTGTTCGTTGTTGACCAACATGGACACCGTGAGAATCTTTATTGTAGGTCAAATCTCAGATACACCTGTCATAGAAGATATGTTCAATGTGTACCAAGAGCATAAGGTTACTGTAGGCAACAAGTTCACATGTACTTTCTATGACTGCCAGATGTCAGAAGAACATGCTAGATCATCTATGTGTTGTACCAATAATTTTTGAGAATGATGAGAAGGTTTTATCTATGTGTTCAATTATTTTATTTCTGATGTTTGGTATTTTCTAGGATGCCCTTCCAATGATAAACAAATTGAGGTTTGACGAGGCATTTAGACCTGCCATGCAGTATGTATTTGGTAAAACTCTCATTTGCCGCAACCTTGATGTCGCCTCGCAGTTTTCCAAAAGTGAAAATCTTGATTGCATTACGTTAGAAGGTATTCTCAGACATCAAGCATATTTGTTATGATCAATAAGTAGTGAAAAAGTTCCTACATTTTCTTTATTTGTTTATTGAAGTTAGTAATTTCTTTTAACTAATTAGTGCAACTGGAAATATAATACATAAATTTACTGATAAAAGAATAAAACATGGTACAAACGAAACTCTTTTTGCAATGACAAACGGAATGCAAATAACAAAGAACGTTCTCCTCTCTCACTGAATGTCGCTGGAATCGTTTTGAAACAGCCCCAAAGTAACACACAGAATAAGAGTCGAAGTTATTCGTTTTAATTCAATTGTTTTTTTCATAGTTTGAAATGTTATATACAATCGTTACATTCCCATACAAACTCTTATATTTACGATGTTACGCAATGTCATATAATAAAGGTCACGGCTCCCAAGGATCTTGAGATACAGCTGTGCCTGTGGAGGAAATTTTTATTTTTTGTAGCAGATCAATATCAGTTTCGAGATTCAAATGTACCAAACAGAGAATCGTTTGTTACAGGGGACCAAGTTAGTCGGAGAGGTGCGCTCACCGGTGGTTACTATGGAAACAGAAGGTCTCGCCTGGAGTTACAGGATAGCATTTGGAAATTACAGGAAAAAGTGGAAGGAGAAGAAACAGAGAGAGATAAACTTAAGGGAGAATTAGAGAGTATCCATTTATATTGAATCACACACTTTGCATTACGATTAAATTTTACTCGTCTGTGAGACAAGTACTGTAATGTTTTCGTGTTTTAGTGATTGATTTATTATAAGAGACGTATTTAAATAGCCTTAACAGATTTCTAGAACTTGATTCTGAAGTAACAGTTGTGTTGGGAGAATTACAGAAGGTGGAAACACAACAAGTACAGCTAAGGTGAGTCTCGCTAGAACCTCTTAAAAAAAAATGCATATGGAGACGGTTTTTAACAGCGCTGACCATATTTATTTGATAATCGCAGGACGTATTTACACTTTCTGGTATTATACATGTAGTGTTGATGTAAATAAATTAGGTAGCTAACACAACAAATGACATTACAGGGAAACATACGAGAAACAGAAAATTGATGTGAAGGCCAAAACGCAGGAAAAGAAAACAGCTGAACGAACGTTGGTGTCAAAAGTAAGTAACATCCTTATTCTTTCTTTTCTTTTATGTGCATGTACATCCTATATTTTTTAGTGAATAATTTTAGCAGAGCTCGTGCGCCGCGAAGCTTTACCAGCGGAACACCATGGATAAGAAAATCTAACCATGCGAATAATTTTGGCTATGACGTACTTACGGTGGTTGATGTAATCAACCGTCTGCCCACTACATGTAAACCACTGTGTAATGACTGGAATGTGGAATGCAAGAAGAACTTGAGAAGTGATATATTAAGGCTCTCTTTAACTTGTTTGTTATACATCTGTAGGAACAAGGACTGTCACATTTTGAGGTGGATTTAAAGTCCATGCGTAGCACCATGAAAGCTTTAGAGGAGGAACTCGGTACTGCTTTGGTTTCTCAACTTAATGCAGAAGATCAACAAGAGGTATGGCCTGCGTTAATGTCCTTAATTTAACCAAACTGTAACAACAGTTCAAATTTTAAACTGTAATCTGTTTGCAAAACTCAAAAGGTTGCAGGAATGGCTGTTTCTGTTGTTCTTGTTGTAATATAGGGCTAGACATTTGTCAGTTATTTTATGTACAGTACATTCATAAAGTTAATTTGTTACTCAAGACAGTAACCACCCACATATATTAAGAACATCAGGCTGAAAGTTGGCCAATGAATTTATGAGAACCAATTCAGCCTAATAAAAGGATGCCAGAATAAGAACGCACTCATATTATATTACTATGGTATTATAACATTATTAGTATTAAGTAATAGTATTTATTTATTTATTTCTTTATTTGAAATTTATTTTTAGCGTATTTCTTAGTAATTAAACATTGTATGTTAATTACGCCTCTAGCAGTCTTTAAAGTATAGTATTTCTGAAACAAATTAAAGAACATTTTTGAGAACATCTTCAGGCTGATTTCTCACTAAGTACCTGGTAAATAAGAACTAGATCAGCCTGAACCCTGAAATCATAGGTTCTTATATGTGGGTGTTTAGTTTAGTGCTTGTACAGCCTTACCTCTGTTTCTTTCTCGCATTTTTTAGGTGGATGATTTAAACAGTGAAATTGTCACACTTCAAGAAAGATTGAAAGCTTCTCTGTCAAAGAGAACGAAGGTGAATGTTTTTGTATGAGAATAATGGTAATAAAATAGATAAAATTAGTGTAGATTACGAACTTTGAAAACTGTGCGCTAGAGCTGTAGTAAGATATAGAAATATGGGTTATTGACCAAGTGTGAGGTCAAGATGGCTGGATATTGGTCAAGTTTCTTTTTTTGCGAGTTTATGGCCCGAGACGGAGTCGAGGTCCATAAACTCGCAAAAAAAGAACGAGGCCAATATCCAGCCATCTTGACCGAACAAGCTTGGTCAATAAAGGATTTATTATATGGCTTTCGGGAAAATTTTTCTTGCGGGACACGACGGGTAGTCCCGAGCGGGCAAGGTAGCTCCATCTTGCCCGCTCGGGTAGCCAATCACAGCGCAGGATTTGATTCATCATGCCCGCTCACAGAGCTAGCTGTAAAATAATTATAGTTATCGTTGCAACTAGTAGATTATTGTTTTGATGATCTCGTTTGTTGACCTCAGACACGTGATGTTATCTTCATTTTAGCTTGAAGCCAAGAAGAACACCTTGGAAAATGTCCTAAACAACAATTTAAAAAGGAAACGAGATGAGCTGAAACAGGTTTGTCGAGGGGTTTTTCAGGCCCTGTCCACACTACGTAGGATTTAACAAACGCAACAATCACCGCTCATTTCGGATTTGTTTTTGAGGAAACCTCGGTCAGGGAAATCACGTGATTATCGTGACGTCATGGTTGTCGAAAAGCTCTATTTTCAAAATGTTTTCCGTTCACACGTAAACGCAAAGCCGGCGTTTTCAAATTCCTCCGGTTTGAAGAGCGTTTTCGAAAAGCTCCGTTTTCGGTTCGGATTAGTGTGGACGGTAGGCGTAACCGTAGAAATATAGTTGCGTTTTCAAATTTCTCCTGCGTAGTGTGGACACTGTGTAAGACACTGTAGATGTACATGTAAGACTCGCAGTTTGTAATACTAAATACTGTAATTGTATTTATAAAGTTGACCTGTCACTTGGGGGTAAGAATTGATTAAGTCCGCGGCTTAAGGTCATTCCCCAGTACTGCATTGCGCATCCCTACTGCGCATAATTTCACGTGTGATTAGCGCGCGCACATTAAAAAATGGCGGCTTTTTCTTTACAGCTGGACCTCGCCATAGAGGTAAATCGTCATTTTCTCGCAAACGAGTATGGTGACCTATCATTTTTTTCTGTTGTTTTGAGTTGAGTAATCAATTTCTCTGTGTAAAATAAATATGGACCAATTCTCAGTGTAGAACAAAAAGCAATCGTCGGAAACGTGAATTTAGTAAGCAATCGTGACTACTATCATGGTGCTATTATAAGGATTTATATGAGTATAAACAAGGTCCTGTTGCTCCTAAGTGAACATGGGGACCCCTCAGTTTTATTTCAAAATTTAAGTTCTTATAATATAAACAATCAATAGGCAAAGGTTTACAAAAATCTCAGTGTAGGTTCTATTTCAGTGGAATGACCTTAAGACATTGGGTTTCTTCAACAAACTATAAACGTGTACCTGGTGTATCTGGCTGAAATCGTGCCGCTGAATGATATGGGAGTATAACAGAGCTATGTTTCCAACAGGCTTTAGAAGAAATTTCACTTGAGGACCGCAATCTACAACTGGAGACACTTAAGGGTGACTTACACACAGTTATAGAGGCTATATCTCAAAGTTCAGCTAAACAAAAAGGTAAGGAGCTCCAAGTAAAGTAATTGTCAGTGAAACATCTATACATCTACCAGCGAATGCGCAACTGGAAAAAATCAGACCAACTTGTTGTGCATCTACTCGGTGTCGAATAATAATTTTTATTATTGCATGGTTTATAGATCTTGTCTCACTGTACTTATATCATGTCCTCTGCAGAACTTGAAGGAGAAGTGAAAACTTTGACCAAGAACAAGTCGGAGCTACAGACATCGTTGGATGAGTGGAAGGTTATACAGATTAGCAGTCTTTTTGCGTTATTTTTAAAATGTGTCTTCTGGATTTAGTTTCTGTTTGCCTGCTTTCAGTAGTTTAGCAGCCTTTTCGATCAAGGTAGTTGAAACTGATGGAAAGTGCTCAGCTACCGTTATAATACTTACAAAGTTATGGACGGAAATTGAGTTATAACCCAACGTTATTGAAATGTTTTTGTGATGAAAAGGCAGCCTGAAAGTGATCAAGTCACAAGAGTCAAAATGAGCGAGAAACCAGCTCACAACAGATACAAGTCAACTTAACAATTTATTGAACCTTAACTTGTTAGAACATCGAGAAGCTAAAAAGAGATGCCATTGACGACGATGCCAAACACATGGAGAAAATAGCTCACAAGAGGAGTCTACTTATGAAAAAAGTAAGAATCATTAATGTATGACTGCATCAAGTTGTTTGTCTTATCTTTAAAGATTTCCTCACTTGTATCTTCGTAATAAAAGCCATATCGTTAATTACGTATAATTTGTTTAAAGGAGCTCATTTTCAGCATTTTGAGTTAAATTAACTACCCGCAAAAATACCTTTGAGGGAAACCTGAAAATAGTTGCTTACTGAGAGAGAAAAACACCAAAGAACTCAAAATGAACCATAAAAGAACAAGGATGGTTGAGGACGGAGAAGATTAACACGGATTACAAGCGACGAACTTGAAAAATTTAGCTCCTTTAAGAAAAAACAAAGCATATGGAGGCAGAATGTTGCACCTCTTGTTGTTTGCTTAGATTGCTTTAACGATTTTCGTTTGTCGTTGAGAAAGGAACACAAAGCTGTTAAATTTATTGTGTTTTTTCGGCCTAACAAGACTGATAAAACATAGAAATTAAACGAATAATGAAAAAAGCAGTAACAATAACGACAACCAAAAAGGGAATTTCAACTGTTAGCCCATCTGGATTGAACCGTCCAAGTTAAAGCATCCAAAGACAACAGTCTCTTCTCAGACTTGGGTGCTGAATCAGTCCTGTCATTAACGAAATAACAGGGCGTCTCTTCATAAATGTATGTGCGGCTTAACAAACTGACGTCAGTTTATCATGCGTCTGTTCAGTTATTGATCATGAATTTCGTGAAAACATTGTCAAAGTAGCTGTGGATCCGCAGACTACTTTGACAATGTTATGACGAAATTCATTGTCATTAACAGGACAGACGCATGATAAACTGAGATCAATCTGGTTTTTACGATAACAAATTGTCAAATTGTCCGCTCTCCCTCGTTGACGCATCGCATAAATTATAAATTCATGTCTTTACGCATATTGACAATGAAAATTAGCCAATGAGCGCGCGAAAATTTTGACATAGGAAAGTTATCAGACAGAAAAGAGCGAATTGAAGCTCATGTGAACGTTAAAATGTTGTTTGTTGAATGCAATGGATTTCTTTTTTTCTATTTGAACAGAAAGAAGAATGTACCAAGAAGATCCGTGAGTTAGGCTCCCTTCCTGCTGATGCATTTGAGAAGCATCAAAAAGCTCCTGTCAAGACGGTAAGCTGTAAATGATTACCAACCAACTAAGTCTTTTGTTTCGTTTATTGTGTAAGGGAGAACTTAGAGCGGTTTACATTTGAGTGTTAAAAAGTAATTGGTTTTGCATTACTACGCAACAACATTGGGTTAAAAAAAAAAAACTCGCGCCAATTTTTCATCCAATCAGAAGTAAAACTGAAACGTAATCATAACTCGCTCGCACACGCTTTCCCGCGTATCGCGTCAGCTTCATGTATTTACTTCAAGTTTTGATTGGTTCACTGTATTGACTTTGTCTTTTGTGATTGGCCAGAGTGATTACTTTGGTTTGGTTTTACGACAACTGAAAGCCACTCTATAGAAACTGTTCTGTTGGTATCGATATTCTGTGACCCTAAAAACACTTGCGTGTCCATTTTTAGTCTGTGTAAAAGTTCAACCCTATAGCAAATCTCGGACGGGCTAAACAATGTGTCTCAGATCAGGCGTTTAGAAAGACAGGCTGATTTAATCTTATCTCAAAACTTAGTGAACTTCAAACAACTAGATAACGCGTATTTTTTGTGAAGGGTATTAGTTTCCAAACAAAAAATTCACCCCATAAATAAAGAAGAATGCACACTGGACTTTTTGTCGAAAGGGCGTTCTTTAAACTACGTTTGACACTACTCGAGACATTGTCTAAGTAATTTCGTTTGTCATTGTTACGAGCTCGGACATATAAACATCCCAATACATGGTCTGCCCAGTTGAGCAGTTAATAAAAAGTCATTTTTGCTCTCTTTTCATTTTACTTGTACTTATTGTTAGCTGTGGAAGAAGTTGCACCATTGTAATGAAGAGCTCAAGAAATACAGTCATGTGAATAAGAAGGCGCTGGACCAGTTTGTAAACTTCTCTGAACAGAAA
Source organism: Orbicella faveolata (assembly GCF_042242905.1). Classification (NCBI taxonomy): domain Eukaryota; kingdom Metazoa; phylum Cnidaria; class Anthozoa; order Scleractinia; family Merulinidae; genus Orbicella; species Orbicella faveolata. Next base: position 4,856,904 of record NW_028301536.1, on the reverse strand, counting down.
GAAAAACTAATGAAAAGGAAAGAGGAACTCGACAAAGGATACCAGGTAAAGGAATTATTTTCCAATTTGATTATTTTTTCCGTGTCAATCTTCAGATCATCTCAATCACTCGTGCATTTTGACTTTCTCCTCTTTAGTTTGTTATTACCTGTTTGGCGTTTTCTTACCTTAGTTGAGTATCATTTTGAGACTTCGTCCCATAATTATGAAGTCTATTTTGTTCATCAATTAAAATTACAGGAGCTATATCACAGATGAAAGGTTTTGTTAGCTTGTTTAATACAATCCATCCTGGGCAATCTTTGTCTTTGTTAGCCGTCCTTTTTTTTTTTTTTTTTCCCCTCCGTTTCTTTTTACTTTGGTGTTTTTCTACCTTGGTGGATTTTTGTTTTGAGGCCGTATCCGACCGTTTTAAGAGAGTAGAAGTAAATTGTAATGGCTCAATCCTTGGTAAGGTAACTCCTTCAATTGATATATCGTAGCGTAGCTATTTTGCGCTGAGCGTTTTGAATGTATTCTTCACACGATTGTTTTCTCCAGGCTCTTTAATGTTTTTTCTTTGATTAGTCAATCGTGGACTTGATGGATGTCCTTGAGCTCCGAAAGCATGAGGCGATTCTGTTCACATTCAAACAGGTACTTAGAAAATGAGTGCACAATTCAAACATCAAGCTATGGATCAACTTTCGACTTTAGTTCAACTGTTCTGAGCTCACCAGTTGACTCAACTTCGAATTAGCTTGCAGTTGTACCTCACTACCTGAAGCGGTATTCGTATCACAGAAAATCAAAACAAACGATGTATTTCTTGTTGGGTTCGGGCCCAACTTTGGATCGGGGATGATTCCAACGTCGCTCTATACTTTCATCAGTTGAGTTCAACACGACGGAAATGCGACAGTCGACAGTCGATAGCCCGACGACAATACGACAACACGGAGTAACTACGATAGTAGCAAGATGAACTCCGATGATCTTCCTCGCCCCCAAGGTAGCCCGCACTTCTGTTTAAGGACTGCTTTGTTTTACGCTAGCGAAATCCTACTCTTTGGTTGTTGTACTAAAATTGCGTCTTATTGTGAGAGAATATTTGGGTGAAAGTTACTGTTTGACAACCAACCCAGCATTTAGTCATATTCTCTTGTATACCTTCCAAGTGTAAACCCACAAGTGTTGTTTTTGATTCAGTTTGAACATAGTTTCTTGCTGATGTTGTATGTGTTTATTCTATCAACAGATGTCTCACAACTTCAGTGAGGTTTTCAAACAGCTCGTTCCTCATGGGAAAGCCACTTTGGTAATGAAAACAGATCCAGTGGAACAAGCGGTAAGAGGCACTTAGCCACTTGTTAAACCTCCTCATAGATTATAAAGTCGATGGTAAATTTTTATGAAAAGTAGCGAGTAATCAAAACCCTGGTATATACTATTGACGGGATCCAAGCGCAAATACTGAGAGACACTAACGCGAGCACAAGTAACTTTTGCTGTTGTTGTTATTGTCGTCGTCGTGGTCGTTGTTTGATCCCTGTGTTTGCTCAGGGATCTTAAGCTTATGCTTGTGTTACTGGGAAAAATCAGGATTCTCTGAAGTTAGATGAAGATGCAATCATCTCCTGCAGATCGGTTATTCGTAGTTTCTGCAGTGTATCAGACCTCCCTTTTTTCCACCACAAACAATCACTGATAATGACCCTTTGCGTTTTATCTTGTGTAATAATGGGAAATTAGGAAGAGGAAGAAGACAGCGAGGCATCTCAGTCGCAGTCCCAGCGGTCTGTACCTCTTGTGGATCAGTTCACTGGAATAAGTATCAAGGTAAATAAATATCATCATTATTATAAACACAATTGCTCCGATGGCTCGTCTTATACACTGCTATCTTGCTGAGTATCATGTGAGTTTTCCTCTTTGTTCACAGACAAATAATTGTGGTTTCTTTAAGACCTCAAACCATACCCAGTCTGGTTAAGATGTAAAATTATTAAGCTAGGTTTACAATTCTAGTATGAAAGGAAAGTCATATACCACTATTAAGGTCGCTTTATTTCTCTGGTGTAAACGGGCCGTCATACTTTGTATGCCACTGATGAGCTTACTTGAGAACTCAGACAGCACATTTAAGCTAGATTGAATACTTCAGTGTGGATGTGCAGTTACGGAACAACCTTTAAATTAGCTAGACACTCTAGTGTGAACTGATTACGATATTCTACTGTTTAACTAGTTTTAAAACTCTATCGTCTTTTGGACAATCATACCACTCTGGTATGAACAGTCATAGACAATAGTTAAGCTAGCTTAAAAACTCTAGTGCAAAACGACTACCATGGATCTGTTTGTGTCTTTTGTGTCTCTACTGTAGGTTTCTTTTACTGGGAAGTCCGCTGAGACTCGTGAGATGAACCAGTTATCAGGAGGACAGAAGTCTTTAGTAGCTCTGGCTTTGATATTCGCCATTCAGAAGTGTGACCCGGCGCCTTTCTATTTGTTTGATGAGATTGATCAAGCGTTGGATCCTCAGTTCAGGAAAGCTGTCGCAGGTGTATTTAATACTCCAGCGTAGAATCTCAGATTGTTACTGGCTGATATTAAGGAATTGTACTGTTGGAAACAGTATTGTGGAGTGTAGTGCTTCGAGTTCGATTCGGCTGCGTAGCAATAGAGAAGGGCGGTATTTTTGTGTTCGATTTTGAATGTGGGATTTTAGTGTGGTAATGTTTTGTGTGAGATTGTGACTGTGGGGTAGGCAAAGATACGTTCATGTAGGCCAAATTGCGACTGTGGGACCGGGGTAGGGAAGGGTTGTGTGTTACGCGAAGCTGTGCTGTGCTTGGGGTGGGGGAGCGGAAGCTGGAGAGGGGTGGAGTAAACATAGTTAAATGAAATTTAACATAGTTAACGACTAGGAGCTAGTCTGGTCAGTAGCGTTTTTATAGGCGGTTGTCAGTGTCTTGGCCGTCTGTGAGCGTTTGGTTAGCGCTTGGTGCGTTTTGTAGCGTTTGGTATAGTTCAATGAAATTTTACATAGTTTATGACCAGGAGCCAGTCTGGTCAGTAGCGTTTTTGTAGGCGTTTGTTAGTGCCTTGGCCATCTGTTAGCGTTTGTTTAGCGTTTGGTGCGTTTCTGTAGCGTTTGCAACAGTCATATGGTCGTGAGAGCCCTGGGGCTGACATTGTCCAGCGGTATATTTGGTTAGTACATGTGTTGTCGTCCCATGTGCTCGCAGTGTGTTCATCGCTCTGTTAGTGTGGCGTTGTGGATTGAATTATAGTTTAGCGGTTCTCGGCGTTCCCTCCCTATCCCCCCCTTTCTTTTCAGCATTTTATTTGATTTTATTTATTTATTTATTTATTTATTTATTTATTTATTTATTTATTTATTTATTTATTTATTTATTTATTTATTTTTTTGTTTTTTTGTTTTTTTGTTTTATTATTATTTTTTTTTTCCACCAATGCCGTCTGGCTTGAGTGTGACGGGTGCCTGTAGGGGGCTTGGCGCGGGGGGCTCGTGGCTTGGTTGCGGGTTGGGCAGGCCAGTCGGGTGTTCTAGCGCCCTGAGGATGTGACTGCGGTTGCAGCCCCCGGGCTTCGTAGGCACCTTCACTCCACTAGCGACTTGGGCGTTAAGGAAGGCTAGTATTTTATTTAAGGGGTGCTGGTAGATCACAAAAAGCGCGGCTGAAGAAATCTGCAAGAGGTTGGAATGTGTTTGATTTTATTATCTTTAAACGTTTATCATTTCCGAGTTGAAAATTTGCGAAACGTCCACCAACTAGAGTTACACTGACGGCGTTTTCCTTCTTTTGTCTAGAAATGCTTCGTAAGTTGGCTGAAAAAGCTCAGTTTATCACCACAACCTTCAGACCCGAGCTATTAGAGTCCGCCGATAAGTTTTACGGCGTAAAATTCCGAAACAAAGTCAGTCATATCGATGCAATAACCGCTGAACAGGCCAAAGACTTCATCGAAGACGACGCTCAGGAGAAATAGGCACAGTTCAGTGACGCTTACTTCAAAGAAGAACTTGGCGTGAAGACGCATTTGATTCGTTACTTTGGCCTTTGCCATGGTCATACATTTCGACGTCATACATGTACACACGAAAAGTACTTTCATCCTCTGGATTATATATAGGATTTGTGAACAGTCTATATATGATTGTCCGAGAGTTTAGTGTCCCTTAGCGGTGTTGTTGAGAACAAACAGCACCATTTAGATTTTATCAGAGTTATACGTTATAGTGCAATGTTATCATTCACCTTTGTCAATAAAAGTGACATTGTATTCTGCACTGTGTTTTAAGGTCAGTGATGTAAGACAAAACGAGAAGCTTAAGGGACTTGATGCGAAGCAAAGTTTTTGACGTACTTAGCGGTGTTTTATTACATGTACTTAGGGAGTTGAAGGAAACCACGACGACAAAAGCAACGTCGCTAAACAAAAGGTTTAGTGAGTAGAACAATGGCTGTGCACATACGTTATAATTCTTGGTACATTTCTTTACCTTCCTCTGCAAAACAACAACGTGAAAATTACATTGTCTGGAGAACGTGAACCACGGTTGCTAATTTTTTAACTTTCTATTTCAAATTAATCGCTGTGTTCCAGATTCAGTTTCGTGATAATTTTGACAGCGATTAACAAAGTAAATAGCCTCAGAGGATCGCGAGATTCGTAGGTAAAATATAAGTTCATTTTTTAATCGACATTGTCCTCGTGTCGCCGTCGTGGTTACCTAAACTCTCTGGTACTGATGGTTGATGCAACACTGTATCGAGTTTTTGATGAACAAAAAGGTAGAAAAACGCTAGTTTGGACAAAAAAAAATATTTGCTAGTTCTTGGGCTTCATTCAACTAAACTTTTCATGTGTACTAACCCGAGATACGCCGAGCTGACAAAGATTCTTGAAGATCTTTTACCGCGACCGCTAGTCGTTAAAGCTCTTAAAAGGGCTTATACGGCTTAATAGTAATCCTTGAAAGAACGCGTGGGTCTCGCAAGCGTATTGGAGCTGCTAGTATTTGACTTATAATATGATAAGCTTTATTCATTTATTTAAATTTACTTTTTAAAAGGCCATCGTTACTTTATGCAGTTACAAAAGCTCTTTGAAGAGATCCAAAACCGGAACTTTTAGAAAATTAACCTTTAAAGAGGCCTTTTCTAGTTGATTGAAAGACTTGTTTCTTTGCACGGAAAAAAAAAATTAAATGGCCTATTTCACGAATTAATATTTTCACCACATCTATATCGACTGCATTTTCTTCAGATTATGTAAAAACAGAGTGAACATACGGAAACTTAGTTTAAACTAGTGTGAATATAAACTATCGGGCCTCTAGTATTAGTGTAAACTCATAAAGCGAGAATTAATATAAGATGTCGAAGAAAAACTAGCGATTATTCGCAGTTTGGTGAAACGATATTTTCCATGTCATTTCAATTAAATGACTCGATCGTATGCAAAATACCGTGGTTAGCTAAGTGAAGGCAAAGTGTCAAATCTTGTTGAATGTTTCATATCTGTGGTTTTGTTATTACAAAGACGCCAAAACCAAACATTTTCTCCATTTACTTTTTCTTGAATATAAGTTTCCCCGTAGAAAAAAAAATTCGCCCGGTTTTCGTGTTGGTGATTTTCATACAAAGTAAATCCGTTCATTTCAGCTGCCAGAACGACGCCAGCCTTTGTGTGATTATGTTGATTTATTCGTGGGCTCGCCATGAGATAATGATATGATGCTGCTCAAAATACAGCCTAGGGAAGTATTTAATGCGGTCTCGGCCAATCAGGAGGCCCGATTATTCACCTGCTACGAAAAATTTGCACAAGAACGTTTCAGTTTTAGACCAACACAACAATTCCAAAGCTATGTCGCTTGAGTCCAGCTGACCGCGAAATCCAGAGGAGACAAGAATCCAAGCTTTGGGTCACGAATTTTGGATTTCCAAGTATTCGACGCTTTTCGCGACTACAGAAAACGCACGATGGCCGATATTCTTAAGAAGCTTGGCGAAGATAAAGAAAAATCCATGGCTCTTGAGGATGCTTTCAAATCTTGCAGACATCCCGATTCACTTAGTATGTCTTTTCTGGCGGCAGACATCGGAGTAACACAAGAAGAGATAGAGGTAAACTCAAACATTTTCCTGTTTTTTCTTTCACATTCTGATAAAAAAGAATCCAGCAATACTTTGAATACGACAGTTAAATTACGTATGGAAAAAATTGCGCTCTCGAAGCCAAAAGAATTGCGTTTGAACTTTAAAATCGGATTGTTTTGTAATATTCAACTAAATTTTCCTGTAATTAATTAGACTAGAGACATGTTTACTTTTTGTACAATACCAGATATCATACTTATTTAAAAACTGCGAAAGAGGCGAGAATAATATTTCAAATCTTTATTCTGAAATATGTTTCATTTATCGGAATATACCTTGAAGTGGTTTAGCTTCGACTTGTTTTACAGTGTTTTAGTACCTTTTTGTAAACAAACTGCCGTCTAAGATATTATGTTTGGCAATAATTCAGCGATATATTTAAGCTTACAAATAATAAAGATGTTCAGTATGAAAGTGAAATTTGAACAATCGTACACATTTTGTGAAATACTTAATGTTGAAAATACCTATATTTCGCAATGATTTCCAATTCTTTAACCAAAAAAGAGAATAACTTTTGTCTCATTTATCAAGCTGAATATTTAATCTCTTTCAATTCCAGAGCGTAAGGTCCAATGAAACGTTGGGCGGAAAGTTTTTTCATTATTTCGAATTCCCTGCCGTCGTTTATTAAATTTTCATTTCCAATTGTTATTGCACTTTTCAGAACTGGTTTGCGGCAAGGCTGACAAAATGGAGGAAAGAAGAGGGATTTGTACCGATCGCAGAACGAGCGGCGATTTTAGCTCAAAACATCAACAAAAAGGCGAAGTAATGGGAACATTGTCAACAGCCCGGAGGCGGCGAAGGCACTTTGTAAATGAAGGATTGTGTAACCCGAATATATGTCTGTAGTAGATTTGAGAAAAAAGGACATGTATGTAATTTACCAAAGTCGCTAGAAACATTAAATTAATGTAAGATAAAAAGCCATATATTGTCCCTTGAAAAGAGTTTGTTTCCAGATGCCTTAAACTTCGACTACATGCAAATCATTCATGCATTGTTAAGCGGAAAAAACAGGAAATTAAACTCCTCAATTCCAATTTGAAATGTGATTAACTCAAACAACCAAGGTCAGATTTTTGTTTTCATTTTACAAGATGAGAGTGTGTTTTCTTTTTGTAATTCCCTAATAGGGAGTTTAAGGAACCACGACGGCGACGCCGAGGACAACGTCGATCAAAAAATGAATTTATATTTTACCTATGAATCTCGCGGTACTCTTAAGTCATTTACTTTGTTTATCATTGTTAAAACTATCACAAAAGTAAAACTAAAACACAGCGATAAGTTTGAAATATAAACTTGAAAAATTAGCCGTTGTGGTTCACGTTCTCCAGACAACGCAGAATTTGGTCATTTCACGTTGTTGTTTTGCAGAGGACGGCAAAGAAATGCACCGGGAATTATAATGCACGTGCACTACCATTGTTCTCCTCATTAAACCATTTGTTTAGTGACGTTGCCGTTGCCGTCGTGGTTTTTCCCTATTAGCTCCGGTTATTGTGCAGTCGCGCCGGAATAAAACTTTATTTAACAATGTATTGTATATTGAATGTCTATACTCTGACAATATTGTTGACAGGAAATTGTATTGCAAATAAGAATTATATTCTTATTCAAAAGTAGATTTCTATAAACAGTGCAAATATAAACTTGCCATGCGATTTTCAATGAAATTTTTTTTGAAGCCTGGCGCGGGCGCCTGAAGCTGTTGTTTTCGGTCAAAAGACCTAGACAAATGAAAATAGAGTGTTATTTCATTGTAATAAATGAGTAAATGTAATATTTTCATGGAATCCAGCCATCTGTTGAGATCACAACAAATTAACTTAGGTTTTCAGCATGTGGACTGTACTAAAATACACTATTGAAAATGGCACTTAATAAAGTTAAAAGAGATGTTATGCCCAGTTTTGGTTAGTTATTCTTGATTGTTTTTGCTTCTAGATTTTAGTTGTTTTTGATTATCAAGCCGTGAAAGAAAGGCATTTATTCGCTTGAGGTTTACAAACATTTATTGACACAGGAAATTCAGAAAACAAAAAGGAAATTAAAGGACCTGTGTCTCGATAATGCGCATGTACTACTTTGATTGACTCAGGGAAATTGACGGAAAGTTTTTTTTTTTTTTTTCTTCCTGCCATTATCTGCTCTTTTCTCGAACAGCGTTATAACAATCTTTTGTCTATGGAAACTTCATCGTTCTGTCTGACCCTTAGTGTTGAACGACGAGGACTTCAAATATCTCCACGATCTTCACGCAGATACATAATTTGCTGTGAGAACCATCCTCAAATGACAAGCAACACGTTGCTATTACTTCTACAGTTCCTGCAACATCATTGGGAATAAGGTGTCCTCGCCTAAGCCAACTTAATTTGAAAATGGACCATCGGTCCAAGTAATAAAAATCACAACGAGAGCGGCTTTAAGCCTGGACCATGCAGTGAAGAGACAAGCCCGGTTATTTATTGTGAATTACCAAGGAATGAACATCAGCTTTCCAAAAAATTCGTAAATGATAACGAATGCTCAACGCTTGATAATTCAAGGAAACAGAACCTTTGTACTGTGAAAGCATATACGCCATAATCAATCGCCATAATCTCATTAAAGGGGCTCAGTCATGGTTTGCGCATATTGAAAAGTTTAGCCTCAATTTTCCAAATTCGTCATTTGTAATCCGTGTCAATCTTCTCCATCCTTAGCCATCCTTGTTCCTTTATGGTTTATCATTATCTCTTTGGTGTTTTTCTATCTTATTAAACTGTTATTTTCAGGTTTCCTACCATTTTAAGGTAATTTTGTATTTAGCCAAAATAACTCAGAATACCGTGACTGAGCTCCTTTAACTAGGTGGTGATAACAATTCAGCTTTTTAAGGTCAGTTTATTCAACATTGTTTTACAACAGTTGTTCTATGATGGTAATTAACCATTGTTAACTGTAGTTATCAAAAGCATGTATCCTGAAGCACCTCTAGTGTGTTGTGTCTCAGATGTTTATATCTAATCCTAAATTTTGGGCTCGCTCGGGTACATATCAGGCGATTAATTTCAACTGGTCGAGTTATGGTTCGTACTTTGGCGATACACAGTTGAGCCAAAGTAATAATAATGATAATGATTTAATGATAACTCTTATGTTAGTGTCAGATCAAGAAAAACAAAAGAGCGTTTCCCCACGTGCACCAAGTAGCAATAAAGTTGTCTAAAATCTATACAATTAAATTTGTCTATCTCTGGCAACTCGCAAAAAAAAGGTATTTATACTGCAAGTCCGCTTGAATTTGGAGGCTGGAGATGTAACTTTCATGCTCGTCCACTGCCAATCAAAACAACGATGTGTTACAAGGAGAGGTGGTAAGTGCTTAAAGACAGAGCAGTACAAAATATAACAGATGGGAAAAGCACGCTGGCTGTACCCGACAAAGGCCTTTCAGCGAATCTTGGAGGTGCAAGTGTTGACCATCCAGCATCCATTGTCTGAACCGATACCATGATTGTCGCGTTTGGCTGCAGCATGGCTGATATAGCCTCCTGGATCAGATTATGTTTACCAGGAAAAATTCCCCTCGCAATGTGTTTTGTGAGGTCGTTATTTTCATCTTTGGAGAAATGAGAAGCCCACACAACCGTAACTTCAGTATCATTCTGCAAATTAAAAGTACCAGTTTGGTGTTTTGTATAGATCATAACTTGAATCAAAATTGCGGGACACGACTTTTAACTGCGCTGAATGTGTCGCGGAATCAACGCCCTCGCTTTAGGTCGTCCGGCTTCTCTTCTTTCCTTCTTCAGCCGTCATTTGCCTGGCTCGTTCTCAAAAGTTGAGATAACAGATATTCAACCAGCCAAATCTAGAAAAGTCTGACTCGTTCTGATTTCACTCGCTCAGTGATGTTGCCAGGATATGCCATCATCTCAGTTTTCTTTCCTCATTTTTATTCTTAATTAATTGTTTAAGGCGTCCGCCGGCACCGGTCTCAGCAAAATCCAAATTTTTCTTCCCATGTTTTCTGTAAAACCAATTAAGGGGACACCTCTCAGTTAAGCAGTCACTAGCTGTCAGTGGCCATCGTTCAATGCAAGTATATGGGGCGCAGTGGTTAGAGCCCTCGCCTGTCACCAAAGAGGCCCGGGTTCGAATCCTGGACCGGGCCGGCCTCATAAGTGGGTCAAGATTGTCATTGGTTCTCGCCTGGATTCGAGGGTTTTTCTCCGGGTTCTCTGGTTTTCCTCCCTCCACAAAACCGTACTTCTACCAACATTTCATTTTTTTATGGAAAACGCTGGACGAAGGGCCTCTACGTGGGATGTTCTATTGCAAATTCCTTTCATTTTATTTCTTTTGAGTATCACAGATTTTGCTATATTTGTTTCTTACCATAAACTGCACATCGTGAGCATTGTCTTCTGTAATTGCATTCCTAGCGAACTCCACCTCGGTCACTGTTCCACCGTTTTCACTTGCTTTTATAAGAATGAAGTCTTGCGATGGATCTCTTATTGGCTGTTCTGTGGTAGTGCTCCAGAAATCCTTTTGGCAAGATCAGAAGGCATACAACTTTTGGTAAAAATTATCGATTTTTTATTGAAATTTAATATAGAAATAAATTTGCTGGTTTTTTTTCCTTTTTTTCTTATGTGGGAACAATCATTAAGTGTTTTGTTCATCCGTGCGTTAGTCAAAAAAAAAAGAACTTGTCTCGTGGACTCCAAATAAATCACATTGAATTCACAAGCGTTTGGGCTACGAGCTATCATGCAGAACAAAATTAATGAAACTCTGATCCAATCACGTCATGAGATGGATGATGACTCCCTTGCTTAATAAAAAAATGTAAATGTTCTTAACAAAAATATTTCAAAACGAAGGTTACCAAGGTTTTAATCGCACGTTCACTTTTATGGTACCGAAACTAACTTATATGCGAAGAGATTTTCACCACGCAGGCGGCATTTTGAAACCCAGGAATTAAAATGTAACTTGTGGAATAGAAACTTAAGCAATGTAATTTATTTTTTTATTAAAGAATGGCAATGACTCACATGATGTTAACAATTTCTCTTTAATGAGACATTTGTTGACTTTTAGAGAAACAGTTCTTTTATTTTGAGTATTAGGAAAATGTCAATATATAGTCATAAAAAGTAAACACTTCTTTAGAAATGTAACGCTAAAAGCAGAACTTTCCATCCAACATCATGGGAAGTACATCTTCCTTAAAAAAAACTCCTGATCTTTACTCTCTGCTTTGTTGCATGTGGGCATATTATATTTTAAAATAGTTTTTACGTTAAAACTGGTGCCAAGAAACTGATTGACCAAACTGGCTGGAAATGAGAAGAAATACGCAGAAATTTAGCGAATTGAAAGTATGAGTCTGATTCTTCGTGCCGTTGGTGTATATTGGCTGCGTTAAAAGAAGAAATACGTTTAGCACGTTGCAAACTGCAAGTTCATTACAGAAGATGCGTAAAATAAAATATACCATGTTTAGATCAATGTTGGAAAAACGACGACTTGAATGTCAGTCTCGCCTTTGTAAGCTTAGCTTGTTCCATTTCTCATTAATCAAGGAGGCAAAGAACATGGATGCGAACGGAAATTTTGAATATGTAGCACAGAAATTTGTGAACACTTGTAAAAAATTGCTGGGGCACTTGGGTCGTGTGCTATATATTGGGATCAACCGTTTCTGGATGGTTGTGATATTTCGTGTTCCATTGGGGAATAACCATTTTCGGCTGATTTGGTCGATCAACTATTTCAACCGGCCTCAAACCAGGTTGAAACGATTGAAAAGCATTTGCGTGATTATGAAGCGTGATAGTAGCTCACGTAAGGACTATTCCCAGGAGTTACCGCATTTCAACCAAAAAACGGTTGGAAAAGTGTTCTACTGAGAATCGTCAATCGTATCAACCCAAACCAGCTGCGGTTGAAACGGTTGATCCCAATAGAACACGGCCTTAATGTTGACATACTGCCATGAAAGTCGAAAGAGTATTTGTTTTCTCTAAGATGATAATTATAGTATGCAGTTGCGAAGAGGGATCAAACTTGATATTCAACTGTTTCTTCATAAGCTTTTACGTCAATTTTAGACTGAATGTTAGAAAACTGAAAAAAGGAACGTTTTCATAAAACGTACAATTAGGTCAACTTACAGCGATATATCCAATTGTACCGACGTACCCAGCAACCGCTATATCGTAACGCTTCATGTTTCTTCCATCAGCCGTTGTGGTAAATCCTACAGCACACCAGCCTGTGGTTCTACAAGTCATTTTGAATATCAATTTACCGCTGTTGTAAGTCCACTGTAACTTGATAAAGCCATCAGGGGAGGAGAGACTTGCATACGAAGTTGCATCGATCTCGCTAAAAGCAAGTGCGAGCAAAGTAACCACCATGTAATGATAGAATTTACAGGAAACAGCCATGCCTGCTTGGGTTTGGTGTGAACGTTATTTTTGCTCAAAGCGACGGTTTTCACTTGGTGGACAGCTTTGTCAAGTAGAATATATTAATAACTGTTCATGTCATTTCCACCAGGCCGAAATTGTTTGTTTGTACAAGCTTTCAACATGTAAGCATCAGTTGTAAAATAGAAATTCTCGTGATCCCGTCTCGTGCTCTGTTCGCTCTAATGTAACATGTCTACATGAAAAAAAAAAAAAAAAAAAAAATATATATATATATATAGTAAGGTGGGCCTATTCAAGGCCCTAGATTAACGCAGAAGTTTGACTTCGCTGTCATTTTGTTTATCTTAACGCTCCGTCCTTTGAGGGCATTGGGCAGCCTAGGCTATCTTATTGCGAACGCCTCGCCTTCGTCGCCTTACTAATATTGGACTGCGAATTTAAAGCCTCTGTTTGAAAACGAGGCCTGGTACAAGACAGATCCTTAACACTACGTGTTGTCCAAATTCTTCGCAGCTCGTGACTCTGTTGAAGTGTTTTGGCCCAAAGCCTTGCAAAACACGATGTGAACCCTATTTCAGCGATGATAAATGGAAATTAGTGGGTGTACTGTACTCCAAAAATGTGTCTTTTGAGGTGAGCAACATGACACAAACACGTCATACCACGTGTTATTAGGTCATGTTATATAAAGAGCCGCCATCTCATATCCACCATAATCTATTTCTTGACTTTAAAAAACCACCAAATGATAATATATCCACGGGAAAACTCAATGTTCGTTTCCTTCCGTCATATTTTTTGCTTGTATTGCTTATCGGGGACAAAAGAAAGAAGCAAAACCAACAACAAACACGACAACAAACTTTATTAAATCAGTAAAACGGAAGAACAACTTGCTTCCCCAAGATAGCAATTTATACTACGTAGCTCAAAGCAAAGCATAACACTTATCAAGCACATACTACACTAAAACTAGCGCTAAGCATGACAGAAGCATTTAATTAATCGATTGCGTCAAGAAAAGGGGCTTTGGATCATTGGTATTTATTGGTATTTATTGGTATTTATTAATCAGCCAGTATTTAGTGAGACTCAGTTATGATGTATGGGTTACTGACCAAGTGTGAGGTCAAGATGGCTGGATATTGGCCAAGTTCTGTTTTTTGCGTGTTTATGGACCGGGACGGAGTCGAGGTCCATAAACTCGCAAAAAAAGAACGAGGTCAATATCAAGCCATCTTCAGCGAACAAACTTGGTCAATAAAGGACTTATTATATGACTTTCGAGGAAATTTTTCTTCCGGGACACGGCGGGTAGTCCCGAGCGGGCAAGATAGCTCCATCTTGCCCGCTCGGGTAGCCAGTCACAGCACAGGATTTGATTCGTCTTGCCCGCTCACGGAACTAGCCGTATAATAAGCAACATATTGCATTTGAATTATTTTTCAGTCTACTGGACGTACTGAGGAAATTATAATTGTCGTCAAGATGAGTATTAAGAACAAGTCTGGGATAAATTCTACTCGTAAATCAATGAAGGACAGCGTTGGTGTAGAGCTTAACCCAATTTAGCCAGGAAAGGAGGAGCGAGGGGCTCTTCGTGTCCCCAACCCTATGAATTACCTTAGGTGTCGGCCCAGTGGTAATCAAAAATGCACGAGTACGGCGTGTAAAGCGTTCAAACTTAGGTCATATTCATGTGTCAACCATGATGATATTTCACTTACAAAGTTCGCTATGTTGGATCTGCCATCTTTGATTTCAAAAATTCTTCAGAAATACCAGAATAGCTCCAAAATTGAAACAATATCATACCAAATATACAAATGGAAGAAACGTAAAGATTTTTGGATAAAATCTCTATAAAATCCAAAATTTGGAAAAAATGGGGAAGAGACAAGTTTTGAAAACTTGGATAAGTCAACAAAATTGTTGCCCTGGGTGCCAGAGGGTTTTTTTGTGTGTGTGTGTGTGTGTGTGTGTGTGTGTGTGTGTGTGTGTGTGTGTGTGTGTGTGTGACGAAGCTGCGATTGTAAGCGGAAAAGCCGCGATCGAGAACACGATCTCAATCGCAGCTTCGCTACGAAAACAAAATAAACCCTCTGGTACCCAGGAAACAAAGTTGTTGTACTGTTGACTTTTTTGCGTACGTTTTGCCAGTAATCGGTAAGTCAGTAATTGTTAGTTGTAATAAGTCAACGCATTTGTTGACGAAAACCAGACAGGGTCAAAATTCTTACTGTAATCTTAAGGAGTCTCATTAAACTTCTTTGCTATGTTTGTTTTCAAGAACGTCAGTGAGAGGGACCGCTTTTTCCAATGGGTCATGTTGTACTGTTGATATTTTTTGTGAGTGTATCGCCAACACTCGCTTGAAATTGTTGGTTTTAATATGTGGGTGTCTTCTTTTCTTCGCGTTTTACATTATTACCTGCTTTGCACACTTTGATTTTATTGATATTTGGTAAGATTATTAAATTTGGACGTTTTTTAAGGACATCAACTATTTTTAAGTAAGTAAAATAGAAAAGATGCGGCACCATTAAAAAAGCGCATCAAAGTTTTGGTCTATTTTGCTCGAAAGTTATCTATTCTGCTAATGTAATATTTGCCTCAGAAACAACCCTACTCTATTATCAGAGCCCATGTAAACGGGACAACTATCCTTGATCCCTTCAGCTTTATAATTTAGAAACACATAAAATACACGCTTAAGCATGCGAGCACAATATAAAATGAAACATATGGGCCAATCACACCAGAGCCAACTGAATCCTTTGGTGAAGTTGGAGGCATCGCTGTGGAAGTTGGAGGCATCACTGTGGAAGATGGCTGCATGGCGGATATTGCCATCAGTATCAGGTTGTGCTTTCCATCTAAAATCCCACTGTTAGTATGCTTTGAACGTAGGCCACCATTTGCATCACTGCTGGTGTGGTAAGCATATACAACTTTGACTTCAGTGTCACTCTGCAAAGCAAAAGAGTCAGCTGTAGATAAACATTGTAGTGAAAAAACAATTGCAGCTTGTACCATAGTCGAGTTTGATTCAAAAATGGCTCTTCATCTCCAGAAATAGAAATCTAGCTCCGTATTTGGAGGTCTTTGTTTCTATATATTGGAATGGTTCCGGCAGAAAGGTGAAAAGCTAGCCCAGCATTATAATCGCCGATAATTATTTTATGCACCTGGTCTGGGTTGTTCGAAAGGTGGATAACCCTATCCACCAGATAAATCACTATCCAGCGGATAGTGCGGTTTGTTTTGTGAACATTTATCTATTGGATAGCGATTTGTCCGGTGGGTAGCGTTATCTACCCTATGAACAACTGGAGCCTGGGTGGAGTGAGGCACTGTGGGAATTAGGGTTTGGGTTTGATTCGTGCAAAAAAGAGAACTTGTAACGTTGTTAAGGAGCCCTTAAGATTGAACTCCTATAATTATAGACTTTTGCTACACAGCGCAAAAAGTACGACCGTTGTTCGTTTTTGTTGTTGTTGTTGTTGTTGTTGTTGTCGTTGTTGTTGTTGTTTTGGAAGGGTGAGAGGGGAGGGGGTCTTTCCTTACATTAAAATGAAAATTCGTGCAAAAAAGTGACGTGTAACATTGTAAGGGAGAACTTACGATTGAACTCCTACAAGAGATTATCAAGGTATTAAACAGTATTAAGCAGTATTAAACTGTATCAAGGTATTAAACTGTTAAACAGAATGAATCCCCCATATAGGCCTTATATGAATAATTTATCGCTGCATGCACTTTTCCGTAATATAAAAAAAATTAATTTAACATTAGAATGGAGTCGTACCATAAACTGCACATCGTTGGCATCGTCTCCCGTAATAGCATCTCTAGAGAACTCTACAACAGTAGTTGAGCCACTTTCACTTGCGGCAATGAGGTCGTAGTTTTGTGTCCCATCTCTAGGAGGATATCTAAGGGATGTGCTCCAGTGATCCTGTGGACAAATTAGACTTTCATAAAAAAAAATGAACCTCGACAATCTGACAAAAAATAGCATACAAAACAAAACTACCTCGTTGAAAGGATTGTTAAGGTACTCCCTATAGTTTTACGATCGCACTCCCGCTGAAGACGAAAGTTCAAGTAATCTGTGCCCGCTCAAAGGAAACCCAGTCAGTGTTTTTCGATATTTTGTGACCTCAACATGAGCACAAAAAGCAAAACTGACAGTGAATTTTCTCGCGTTTCGTTCGGTGAAATTCCATAACATTTTCAGGGAAATCTATTTGACCAGTTTTTCCGCAGCGTTTAAAGACATAAATTTGCAAAAGTAGAGAAAAAAAAAACTGCCTGTACAAACCCTACTTTTTTCGCACTTAAAATTCGCATCCCGCCGGATTCGATTTCCAGTGAAAGGTTTGGTTGATTGCACCAAAGAAAACTCAAGAAAATCACAAATAAAGCCTAATGAATGGCAAATGAAAGCATTTGTTTGGGTATTTGTAATTCAAGACTAAAAGCCAATATTTTAACAGAGTTGATAGCTAAACACTATTTCAAGGACTGGCAGTCAAAACGAATGCAAAATCGGCTTTCAAAACATAACACTAGCGCTAGGGTGCGCAACGCGATAAACGGTTACGCTATGGAGTCATGCACCTTCTTGATTGGGTCGATAGTGATAAAAAGTCTCATAAATTAATTACGGAATCTAATTTATTTCAGCACTCCAGGAAAACTGTAAATAAGTCAGCCTCCATACTACGCCAGAGAAATTTGAAAACCCAGCTTTATTTCTACGGTAAGGCCTTCCTTCCACACTAATCCGTCACAACATGGATAGTACTGAGAAGACTGGTTAATAACCATGGTCACAAAAACGGTGCTTTTCGAAAACGGTCTTCAGACCGGAGAAATTTGAAAAGGCTGGCTTTGCGTTTTATTGTGGACAGAATACATTTTGAAAACGAAGCTTTAATTATAATAATAACGATAATAAGACAACTACTTTTCAGTATGAACTTTGCCGGCAGCTCAAATATCTTGGGAAAACTTTAAACTTTTTTCATAACAACATGCAGGCGCGATATCAGTTGTCGATAAAGAGGTAGTTCTGCCGAAGATAAAACCGTCAAAGTTTATGTCTAGCAAGGACACGCAATTGATTCCAAGTGATCTTGCTTCGGCAGTGCGGTCTTTGATAATGCTTCTATGCGTTAAACGCTAACGGGCAAACGCCTTCGTGTTGTTTCGTTGGCCGCTTCCAATCACATATGTTTGCAATGTTTAATTCTTCCCATATGCACTTGGCAACGCGACAAGTACCTCTTGATTCATTAACATACTTTCAACTGCTATTTTCTGCTCCCTCTTTGGGTAAATTACTGACTACTTAGCTCTTATTAACCGAGCAGGAGGTCTGTATCGGAGAATCTTGACCGAGGTCGTGAGTACAGACCGAACGCAGTGAGGTCTGCACACACGACCGAGGGCAAGATTCTCCCATACAGACCGACTTAGCTCGGTTAATAAGATGTTTATTATATGGCAGAGAAGAAAACTTTAATTCGTTTCATGTAACTGGTTAATTGCTAACATTTTGCTTGCAAACGGAGATGAGCTTAACTTAAACCTGCCGAAATTTGCTCGTCCTCTTTACTTTTTTGTCTGTTTTGTTTTGTTTTGTTTTTTTGTTTTGTTTTGTTTTGTTTTGTTTTGTTTTTTTTTTTGTTCTTTTTTGTCATCAGGCTTTTTAGTACTTCCATAAAATGATTGAGAAGGAAATAAAAGAAAACGGTGAACATTTTTGTATTTTAGTTTGCTACTTTTTTTTTTTTTTTTTTTTCAACGCAAGAAACCGGGATAAGCTCCGGCCTGATGGGCCACTTGGCTCGCATGCAGACTTAACCTTACTTTTTCAACGCAAAATGAAACCGTTCTAGATGTCGGTCTAGATGGGAAAATCTAGACCGCGGTCAATATCGATTTCAGCCAATCAAATTCGTGAATTCGGCAGTTCCCAGTCCTTGTGAGACACAGCCATATAATAAATAGGGATATAAACAATCCTCATCAAACATAATAGATCGACAGTTTTCACGCCTTTCCCGCTTTTTGACCAATGGTATTTCACTTCGCTCAGGCGAAGCAGAAATGAAAAAATTACAGAGATCAAGGCAGGCTCACTTTCTTGGAGCCTCTTCATCAGACTCCTTCCCGCCGGATCGCTTTGCTCTTCGCCGCTTGCGCGCGTGGTTCAAAGTTGAGCCTGCTCGCAGGCTAAATGTTACTTACAACAAACACATTTAGACGGCATTACGCATGAGCAGACCATTATTTGTAGGCAGTTATTTCCAGGTCACTTGTTAGGCTTTCGGCCAATGAAGGAAAGAAAAAAATGCATCGAATGATAAATCGCTTTATTATTCGTTTCAGATCAATTTTTCACAAAACGCCGCAAAAGCAGCTTCAAAACCTGGTGTATATTGTGTTGGCTCGCGTGTCGAAATTACGTACCGCACTTTTCAGGTATAACCCAATATAATTAATTTAATTTCGTGTATGATTCGTGTATATTTTTAATTCCTAAGGTAATCCATTGGTCGGGTTATTGTTTTTCTGAACAAAGAACTACTGAATACTGCATTTTTTTTTTTTTTGTAGCTCTGTGAGTGGAGATGCAAGCTGCTACCATTATATTAACTGCAGTTAACAGACGTGCTTTGAATTTTTCACACAAGTATGAGGAACTAAATGCTTCCGTTCTGGCAAGGGGGGGGGGGGGGGGGCGTAATTATAATCTCTTAGTGAACTGTTGCCAGTGATAAAACGACATAAGAAGAATTTGACGCCTAAGCTTGACAGGAACTGCAAACAGCTACATTTTAACGGAAAAAGAAAAAATGGTGCAAAGCACTCAACAGCTAACCAAATACCAAAATATTATGCGCTAAAGGTGAAGTCGGTCACATTAGTTTGTCATACGTTCTTAAAATTAAATGTCGACGTTCTTAAATAAACGCCGGCCGGCTGTGTGTTTAATGGGCTGAGTTTGAATGTTCGAAACGGAAGGCTTGCTGAAACATCCTACGTAAACGCCTCTGCTAAAAAGGTAAATAAAAACGAAAATACAACTTACGTCAATATAACCCGCACTAAAAGCGTGCTCAGCAACCGCTATATCGTAATTCACCATGTTTTTTCCGTCAGCAGTGGTGGTGAATCCCCACAGCACACCAGCCTGTGGTTTTACAAGTCATTTTCAATATCAACTTTCTGTTGTTATTAGTCCATTGTAGCTTGAAGTTTCCATCGCCAGAGCCAAGACTTGCTTACGAGGTTACATCGATCTTATTAACAACATCTGAGACCAGGAAGATTATCAAGACCGCATAGATAGACATGGCTGTTTTGCCGAGTTGCTGCGAGAGCCGATTCGAGCGAGAAGTTTGACAGCTATTCTGTATACTGGCTAGCCTGCGAACGCAGACGTATTTCCTGCTGTCGACAGCCAGAAACGTACTGGCAGGTTCATCACGAATTTACCACACTGACTAATTTTTTTGATGTTTTGTTCAAGACGTTTCGGCTGGCGCTTGAGCCTTTATCAGTTGAAATACTAACGTTAGTAGGCGTGATTCAAAAAACGGATGTTACTAAAACTAGTAACGGGGAACGGGGAACGGGGAACGGGGAACGGGGAACGGGGAACGGGGAACGGGGAACGGGGAACGGGGAACGGGGAACGGGGAACGGGGAACGGGGAACGGGGAACGGGGAACGGGGAACCGGGAACGGGAGTCTGGGAACGAGTGTACAGCGGTAACCCGCCTAAGAATTCAACATGGCGGACAAAGGAAAAGAAAGGGGAACAATACACCATTTTACAGTTGTCTGCTCGGTGACCTGGCCTTTGGATGGCAGCGAGGTTGGAGTTGACCTTGTTTTGATACAGACCTCACTGCTTTTGTTGTGTAAAACAAGTTGTTCTGATGCTAATTAGGTGCATTTACATGACAAAAGCAGTGAGGTCTGTATCTAAGCAAGGTCAACTTCAGTCTCGCTGCCGTCCAAAGGCCAGGTCACTGAGCAGGCAACTGTAAAATGGTCTATTTGGGGAAATGTAAGGAAGTGTTGCGGTTGTAAACTTTAGTTTCTACCGGCTGTGCCTCAAAGTCCAATATGGTACTGAGAAAACCAAAGCATGAAATAGCGCCTGGGGAGAAAATCGAATCGGTATTATCACATGCTACCCCAATCGGTCAGTACAAAATGCCGACTGCAGACCGGGTACAAAATGCAGACTAGGTACAAAATGCAGACTGCAGACTGGGTACAAAACGCAGACAGAGAATAAAGACTGTTTTCCGTCTGATACGTGACAACATGTCATCTAAAAACATATCGAGTGTCACGCAGTCGCTTTTCCGCGGTCATCTTTCACCAACATTAGCATTATTGTGGAATATTCCTTGCTCGTTTCCCCGTTCCCCGTTCCCCGTTACTAGTTTTAGTAACATCCTTCAAAAAGCAGCACGGCTCCAACAACGAAATTGTTGAGTCATAGTTAATCTATTACGAAGGGAAAGTTTTTTTGTTTGTTTTTTTTTTGTTTTTTGTATTTTTACGGTCGACTTCTTTTAAAGAGTTGTAACATCACGAAATGATGATGTTTTGACAGCGTGTGGCCGAAATTGCCTCGCTTTTATAATGCGACGAGGTCGTCATAGCTTGTGTAGCTGGTCAGGCTTGGATAACTTAATAACAAAGAGGACTAAACAATGACAAACTACCGTCTTCAGCAGCTCACGTTCTTTCTCAGCAATGATTAAACATAAACACTCTATCTCATTTTGATATCACTAAGGCTCGATTACCAGCCGCTGTTCGGGAAAGGAGTCCGCGCTCCTTCCCCTTCATATCACTGTGTAGTAAATGGCTGTAAAGAAATCGATGATATCATTTCTTGACATGAAAGAGTACACTTGGCTGCGAGCAGTCTTTGTTTTGCAGTAAACGTGGATTAACGCAATTTGGCGCGGAAATATGTAAACAATAGCCTCCATTTGGCGTGGAGATATGCTCGGATATTTGTCCGAACGGTGAAAATGAAAAACTGTGTCAATAAATTGAAAGTTTTTTTGTAGCTCTGTGTGAGACGAAGGGTGCTTAATACAACATAACCTGCAGTTAACAAACGTGTTTTGACTTTTTCACACAAGTATGAGGAACAAAATGCTTCCGTAATTATAAAAAAGTGTTTTTCGGATAGTGTATAAAGAGATAATGCTGTCACGATTTGGCAGAATTCAATCTCAGATTACGTGAATTCTTAACGACCACAAGAAACTGAAGACAATAACAAAAACCGTATCCTTTCGTGTAAGTCGCGAATAGACTTATAGCCGGTCGTCAATCCCTTAGTGAAGTGTTGCCAATGATAAAACGACATATAAGAAGAATTTGACGCTGAAATTCGACAGGAACTTCAAACGGAAAAAAGAAAAAATGGTGCAAAGCACTCTACACCTAACCAAATATCAAAACACTTTTCGCTAAAGGTGAAGACGGTCACATTGGTTCATCATACGTTCTTAAATCAAATGTCGACGTTCTTAAATAAACGTCGGCCGGTCGTGTGTTTAAGGGGCTGAGATTGAATGTTCGAAGCAAGAGGCTTGCTAAAACATCTTACGAAATTACCTCTGCCAAAAACGTATATAAAAACGAAAATACAACTTACATCAATGTAACCCGCACCAGAAGCGTACCCAGCAACCGCTATATCGTAATCGACCATGTTTCTTCCATCAACAGTGGTGGTGAATCCTACAGAACACCAGCCTGTGGTTTCACAAGTCATCTTGAATATCAGCTTGCTGTTGTTATAGGTCCACTGTAGCCTGAAGTTTCCATTGCCGGAGCTAAGACTTGCATACGAGGCTGCATCGATCTTATTAACAACATGTGAGACCAGGAAGATTATCAAGACCGGGTAGACTGACATGACTGTTTTGCCGAGTTGCTGCGAGTGCCAATTCGAGCGAGAGGTTTGACGGCTATTCTGCGTACTGGCTAGCCTG
Source organism: Orbicella faveolata (assembly GCF_042242905.1). Taxonomy (NCBI): domain Eukaryota; kingdom Metazoa; phylum Cnidaria; class Anthozoa; order Scleractinia; family Merulinidae; genus Orbicella; species Orbicella faveolata. The sequence goes on along the minus strand of NW_028301536.1, from coordinate 4,834,245 downwards.
CGAACGCAGATGTATTTCCGGCTGTCGCTTGTCTCAGCCGAAGGCTGAGTGAACAAACATGCTTTCACTTTTTCACACAAGTATGAGGAACTAAATGCTTCCGTAATTATGAAAAAAGTGTCTTTCGGATAGTGTATGAAGATAATGCTGTCATGATTTGGCAGAATTTAATCCCAGATTACGTGAATTCTTAACGACCACAAGAAAATGTACACAATAACAAAAACCGTGTCCTTTCGTGTAAGTTGCAAACTGAGTTACAGTCGTCAATTCCTTAGTAAAGTGTTGCCAATGATAAAACGACATGAGAAGAATTTGATGCTTAAGTTTGACAGGTACTGTTACTTTTAAACGGAAGAAAAAAAAATGGTACAAAGCACTCTACACCTCAGTCAAACAACAAAATATTTTACCCTAAAGGTGAAGTCGGTCACATTGGTTTCTCATACTTTCTTAGAATCATATTTCCACGTTCAATTTAAATAAACGCCGGTCGACCGTCACCCTGCGAGCAGAGCCTCTTTTATCGCTTTTTTGAGCAGACAGGAGACGGGAAAAAAAGGCTCTGCACAAATCTACTTTAGCCTTTGAAGTCGCCGTAGCCCCAAATCTCGGGCTAGTCATTCCGGTTTACAGTCGTCAAGCTGGTTTTTCGAGTGCGAGCATCAACTTTTACGAGAAAACGATAGTCGAAACTGAGCCCACTGGATGTAAGAGAAACATGGCGGAAAAAGGGCGGGCGAAAGGAGATCGTGCGAAAATGCTTGATGATGCTCTGCTTACACGCAAGCATCAGTCAGCTTCTATCAAGCCTTTCACATCTGGGACTTTCGTATCTTTACCCAGGGTCACTGGTCACGGAAAATCTTTCATTTCATGAGCTTATCAACCTTCCGTTCGAAAAAGAGTTGCAAAAGCACTCTGAACTGTGATTTTCTCTGCCCACTAACTGCGCTGATCGAAGACCAAAGCCAGACTTATCAAGTTTTCGGTATGAATTGTTTGAAGCTCGAGGAATTTAAACAGGGCGACCCCAGCGATTTGTTGTTTTCAAGTAAAGCATTAAGGTTCATCAAATCTGAGCGAAGAAAATATTTTTGGCGTTGTTGTAGATGAAACTGATTGTGTGGTTATTTGGTGACTTGTCATTCTTTTTTCAGCTTCTTACAGATCATGAGTAATACTCATCTTTTCTGATTTTCATTGTTATTTTCCTTGTCATGGCCAAGTTCCCTTCCAGGCTGCCTATTCTATAGTTGGCAACATACAGTAAAAGCAATTCTGAAAGTTCCAATGTTTGCCTGACTGCAACAACCAGCACAAAGTTGGGGAAAAATTAATAAAATTAATAAGATGTTAAATATGACAGCGGTCAAAACCATTAGGATGTCACCTGACAAAAGAAATGTCATGTGTTCCTTTGAGGTGATCTGGATCAGGATTAGGGATCCAAGATCACTCAGATCATTGTGCATCAAACAAAAGGAGCTGATGAATCCATGACCAGAGTGGATTCATCAGTTCCTTTGATGTACCATGATCTGAGTGATCTTGGATCACTGATCCTGATCCAGATCACCCCAAAGGAATGCATCCTAAGAGTGAACCACAGGATACCTTTAATTGGCTTATCAATGATATGATAAACAATGTGCATGCTGAAAAATCATAATTTTCCGCCAGTCATTAAAAGCAGTGACGTGGTGACATTTATGACACTTCCTTCCATGAAAAAGTAAAATTAG